>NC_090928.1:341914988-342130641 GCF_040938575.1 Ambystoma mexicanum | reverse complement strand
TTCTACACGTACCTTTTATACAGGCCCACACGTCCAGCGTCACTTACGCGGTGTGTACGCGCTAGGGCCATTTCCACCAATTACATGCTTTGTCACTTCTGCGTGTAGGGCCATTTCCACCAATTACACGCTTTGTCACTTCTGCGTGTAGGGCCATTTACACCAATCACACGCTTTGTCACTTTTGCGTGTAGGGCCATTTCCACCAATCACACGCGATTACACTCTGACGTGCAGTCTTTCCACGTGTGCTCTGTCATCACGTGCTGTGTGGGAAACACCTGTGCGGGTCACGTCACAGACGCGCTTACGCGCTGAGGGCCTTTCCTCAGTTTTCACGCTGACGTGCAGGATTTTCACGTGCCAAATCACTCCGTACCAAGCTGGCCACGCGTACGCACACGGAATACCACGCTCCTGCCCGGAAGGCCGAACTACTGCCCCCAGAGCCCCGAGCACGCTCCCACCTGCTGCTGCCTGACTGCCTGCTGCCCCTGCACTGCTGGGGGGTGGGGGTGGTGGGTGACATGAGTTGGGCATGAGTGGGGGCCTGGTGGAGGGTGCCCCTGCACTGCTGGGGGGTGGGGGTGGTGGGAGACATGAGTCGGGCATGAGTGGGGGCCTGGTGGAGGGTGCCCCTGGTGGCGGGGGGGTGGGGGTGATAGGGGACATGAGTGTGGGCCTGGTGGAGGCTGCCCCTGCACTGCTGGGGGGTGGGGTGGTGGGAGACATGGGTAGGGGCCTGGTGGAGGATGCCCCTGCACTGCTGGGGGGTGGGGGGTGGTGGGTGACATGGGTTGGGGCCTGCTGGCAGGTGCCCCACAGTGCGTGGGGGTGGTGGGGAGACATGGGTGGGGGACTGGTGGAGGCTGCCCCTGCACTGCTGGGGGGTGGGGGTGGTAGGAGACATGGGTGGGGGCCTGGTGGTGGGTGCCCCTGGTGGCTGGGGGGTGGGGGTGGTGGGTGACATGGGTGGGGGCCTGCTGGCAGGTGCCCCACAGTGCTGGGGGGTGGGGGTGGTGGGAGACATGGGTGGGGGCCTGGTGGAGCCTGCCCCTGGTGGCTGGGGGGTGGGGGTGGTGGGAGACATGGGTGGGGGCCTGGTGGAGGATGCCCCTGCACTGCTGGGGGGTGGGGGTGGTGGGAGACATGAGTGGGGCCTGGTGGAGGCTGCCCCTGCACTGCTGGGGGGTGGGGGTGGTAGGAGACATGGGTGGGGGCCTGGTGGTGGGTGCCCCTGGTGGCTGGGGGGTGGGGGTGGTGGGAGACATGGGTGGGGGCCTGGTGGAGGATGCCCCTGCACTGCTGGGGGGTGGGGGTGGTGGGAGACATGAGTGGGGGCCTGGTGGAGGCTGCCCCTGCACTGCTGGGGGGTGGGGGTGGTGGGAGACATGGGTGGGGGCCTGGTGGAGGATGCCCCTGCACTGCTGGGGGGTGGGGGTGGTGGGTGACATGGGTTGGGGCCTGCTGGCAGGTGCCCCACAGTGCGTGGGGGTGGTGGGAGACATGGGTGGGGGCCTGGTGGAGGCTGCCCCTGCACTGCTGGGTGGTGGGGGTGGTGGGAGACATGGGTGGGGGCCTGGTGGAGGATGCCCCTGCACTGCTGGGGGGTGGGGGTGGTGGGAGACATGAGTCGGGCATGAGTGGGGCCTGGTGGAGGGTGCCCCTGGTAGCGGGGGGGTGGGGGTGATAGGAGACATGGGTGGGTGCCTGGTGGAGGATGCCCCTGCACTGCTGGGGGTGGGGGTGGTGGGTGACATGGGTTGGGGCCTGCTGGCATGTGCCCCACAGTGCGTGGGGGTGGTGGGGACATGGGTGGGGGCCTGGTGGAGGCTGCCCCTGCACTGCTGGGGGTTGGGGGTGGTAGGAGGCATGGGTGGGGGCCTGGTGGTGGGTGCCCCTGGTGGCTGGGGGTGGGGGGTGGTGGGTGACATGGGTGGGGGCCTGCTGGCAGGTGCCCCACAGTGCTGGGGGGTGGGGGTGGTGGGAGACATGGGTGGGGGCCTGGTGGAGCCTGCCCCTGGTGGCTGGGGGGTGGGGGTGGTGGGAGACATGGGTGGGGGCCTGGTGGAGGATGCCCCTGCACTGCTGGGGGGGTGGGGGTGGTGGGAGACATGAGTGGGGGCCTGGTGGAGGCTGCCCCTGCACTGCTGGGGGGTGGGGGTGGTAGGAGACATGGGTGGGGGCCTGGTGGTGGGTGCCCCTGGTGGCTGGGGGGTGGGGGTGGTGGGAGACATGGGGTGGGGGCCTGGTGGAGGATGCCCCTGCACTGCTGGGGGGGTGGGGGTGGTGGGAGACATGAGTGGGGGCCTGGTGGAGGCTGCCCCTGCACTGCTGGGGGGTGGGGGTAGTGGGAGACATGGGTGGGGGCCTGGTGGAGGATGCCCCTGCACTGCTGGGGGTGGGGGTGGTGGGTGACATGGGTTGGGGCCTGCTGGCAGGTGCCCCACAGTGCGTGGGGGTGGTGGGAGACATGGGTGGGGGCCTGGTGGAGGCTGCCCCTGCACTGCTGGGTGGTGGGGGTGGTGGGAGACATGGGTGGGGGCCTGGTGGAGGATGCCCCTGCACTGCTGGGGGGTGGGGGTGGTGGGAGACATGAGTCGGGCATGAGTGGGGGCCTGGTGGAGGGTGCCCCTGGTGGCTGGGGGGTGGGGGTGGTGGGAGACATGAGTGGGGGCCTGGTGGAGGCTGCCCCTGCACTGCTGGGGGGTGGGGGTGGTGGGTGACATGGGTGGGGGCCTGCTGGCAGGTGCCCCACAGTGCTGGGGGTGGGAGTGGTGGGAGACATGGGTGGGGGCCTGGTGGAGGCTGCCCCTGGTGGCTGGGGGGTGGGGGTGGTGGGAGACATGGGTGGGGGCCTGGTGGAGGATTGCCCCTGCACTGCTGGGGGGTGGGGGTGGTGGGAGACATGAGTGGGGGCCTGGTGGAGGCTGCCCCTGCACTGCTGGGGGGTGGGGGTGGTGGGAGACATGGGTGGGGGCCTGGTGGAGGATGCCCCTGCACTGCTGGGGGTGGGGGTGGTGGGTGAAATGGGTTGGGGGCCTGCTGCATGTGCCCCACAGTGCGTGGGGGTGGTGGGGGTGGTGGGGGACATGGGTGGGGGCCTGGTGGAGGCTGCCCCTGCACTGCTGGGGGTTGGGGGTGGTAGGAGGCATGGGTGGGGGCCTGGTGGTGGGTGCCCTGGTGGCTGGGGGGTGGGGGTGGTGGGTGACATGGGTGGGGCCTGCTGGCAGGTGCCCCACAGTGCTGGGGGGTGGGGGTGGTGGTAGACATGGGTTGGGGCCTGGTGGAGCCTGCCCCTGGTGGCTGGGGGGTGGGGGTGGTGGGAGACATGGGTGGGGGCCTGGTGGAGGATGCCCCTGCACTGCTGGGGGTGGGGTGGTGGGAGACATGAGTGGGGGGCCTGGTGAAGGCTGACCCTGCACTGCTGGGGGGTGGGGGTGGTAGGAGACATGGGTGGGGGCCTGGTGGTGGGTGCCCCTGGTGGCTGGGGGGTGGGGGTGGTGGGAGACATGGGTGGGGGCCTGGTGGAGGATGCCCCTTCACTGCTGGGGGGTGGGGTGGTGGGAGACATGAGTGGGGGCCTGGTGGAGGCCTGCCCCTGCACTGCTGGGGGGTGGGGGTGGTGGGAGACATGGGTGGGGGCCTGGTGGAGGATGCCCCCTGCACTGCTGGGGGGTGGGGGGTGGTGGGTGACATGGGTTGGGGCCTGCTGGCAGGTGCCCCACAGTGCGTGGGGGTGGTGGGAGACATGGGTGGGGGCCTGGTGGATGCTGCCCCTGCACTGCTGGGTGGTGGGGGTGGTGGGAGACATGAGTGGGGGCCTGGTGGAGGCTGCCCCTGGTGGCTGCGGGGTGGGGGTGGTGGGAGACATGAGTGTGGGCCTGGTGGAGGCTGCCCTGCACTGATGGGGGGTTGGGGTGGTGGGAGACATGGGTGGGGGCCTGGTGGAGGATGCCCCTGCACTGCTGGGGGGTGGGGGTGGTGGGTGACATGGGTGGGGGCCTGCTGGCAGGTGCCCCACAGTGCTGAGGGTGGGGGTGGTGGGAGACATGAGTGGGGGCCTGGTGGAGGCTGCCCCTGGTGGCTGGGGGGTGGGGGTGGTGGAGACATGAGTGGGGGACTGGTGGAGGGTGCCCCTGCACTGCTGGGGGGTGGGGGTGGTGGGTGACATGGGTGGGGGCCGGCTGGCAGGTGCCCCACAGTGCTGGGGGGTGGGGGTGGTGGGAGACATGGGTGGGGGCCTGGTGGAGGCTGCCCCTGGTGGCTGGGGGGTGGGGGTGGTGGGAGACATGGGTGGGGGCCTGGTGGAGGATGCCCCTGCACTGCTGGGGGGTGGGGGTGGTGGGAGACATGAGTGGGGGCCTGGTGGAGGCTGCCCCTGCACTGCTGGGGGTGGGGGTGGTAGGAGACATGGGTGGGGGCCTGGTGGTGGGTGCCCCTGGTGGCGGGGGGTGGGGGTGCAGGGGGACATGAGCAGGTGTGCAGGGTAGTCCCCTGTTTTGTGGGCTGCCTGCAGGGGCCGTGGAGGGTGTACAGGGAACACCTGTGAGGACCCACCCAGCCTAATCGCGTGTGATAATTCCCACGCACCCCTGTAATACACGTACCCAGCAAAATGGCGTGTGATAATTCCCACGCACCCCTCTAATTCACGTACCCTGCCAAATCGCGTGTGATAATTCCCGCGTACCCCTGTATTACACGTGCCCTGGCTAATCGCATGTAAGACTTCCCGCGTACCCCTGTAATACACGTGCCCTGGACAATCGCGTGTTGAACTTCCCGCGTACCCCTGTAATACACATTCCCTGGACTATCGCGTGTTGAACTTCCCGCGTACCCCTGTAATACACGTACCCTGGCTAATCGCGTGTAAAACTTCCCGCGTACTCCTGATATGAAGGTTGCCCGCTTTGCGTTCCTTGTTTGGCAGCCCTGTAAACTGGTCCAGGGTTAGCGCAGCCCTTTGCGATGATTTAGCGATGTTGATGGCTTTTCCTTGCGCGAGGGCGTTCTTGGGGGCGTTACTGGCGCTGCTGCAGGGTCGCTGCGATTCTCTGCGCCACGGCTGGTTTGGGAGCATGGAATCCATGAATACGCTATGCGCGGAAATCGGTTTTAGCGCACGTGCCTGGCGCAGACCATCGCACGCGGACACTCTGCGCCAGCCGCTTGCGACACTTTTCTGCGAAATTCTATGAATTACCCTGAAAGTTACCTATGTTCTAAATTGACAATTCTTTCTATATATAAAAGTGCAAATGTTATGAAATTTGACTGATTTATTTCAGCTTGTAAGGTGTGCAAGGGACGGGAGTGTCTTTAAGTTTAGACACTTTTTGTTTTATGTTTAACACATGCTCCAGTGTCAGGGCGTGTATTCCTCCCCAGCACCCCAGAATTGTAATAACATTTCTCTAAATAGTTATTTAGTTTTTGAGTAATTAGGTGTGCTCTGATAGATACTTCTTTTTGTAATGTAAGGCACACTGGCAGACCATAGCCGACCGCATAAGTGCCCTTGGATTTGTGAGGCGCACAGCTGATGATTGCATGACCTGAAACGCAGAGCAAAGAACAAGCTGGCCTCAAATCATGCCGCTAATCTGGTGACTGGCGGTGGGTCTCCACAAGAGGACAACTAACTCACTGAACATGAGTCTGTTTGCTGGGGCCTTCGTCACAGAGGAACAGATCCAAGGTGTGGGAGGACTACCTGATTATGATGCATTGTCCGGTGAGTGCCATGCATGTGTGTGTAATGCATGTGTATGTTGTTTGGGTGACGGGTTCTGATTGAGTGCCAGGTGAGGGTGTGTGTGCCTGAGTGGTATGGGTCACCCATGTGCTTCATCCAAAACATTCAGCGGCCTTGGATTTGTGTGTGACAGTATCCCTTCTGACCACATTAGTAATTTAGCGCAACATTATGGCAGTTGCCCTTGAAGTGGCATCTTGCAACAAGATTGTTTGTATTTTTCAGTGTTCATTCAGGCTGATTGTTTCAATTCTCCCACTTTTCTACGCATTCCTCAGCCCTATTGTCACATTTGTGACATGCTTCTGTCATTGAAGAACCCCACATTGGCCCACATTTGTTACCTTGTTAGGTGAATGATTTGACCATTCAGGCTAATTGAGTATTGGCCTGCTCACAGGAATTTTTGGGGCCTGTTTGAATGTGTAACATGATAGTTCTTTCCTGACATGTTGAAGTGCATAGCCATTGATGTGTACATCGGACTGAAATTACTGTATTTTTGTACACTGGATGTGTTGCAGTGTGTGGCACATGCCTATTTTGTCACACTATGTAGCATTTTTCATCTCATCATGTCCATCTCACATGGATGGCTGACAGTATTCATTCGCTGACATATGGATGTACTTGTGGAATGTACCATGGCTATGGTACATGCCATCTGTGTGATGGCATATGTCATGTATGTGTATTGGACATGCCACACACAGGCCAATGTGTGATGGCAGTGCTACCCACAATGCAGCAAATGTCTTGCTCTTCCATCTTGGTGTCATCAGTGTCTGCCTTTTGCCTCCCCTTCCAACTCAGTGACAGTGCATGCATGGGAGGGTTATAGTCATGTGGGACATGTGTAAATCATGTACTGGTTCTGTAGCTTGTCAGGCCTATTTGTGTGCTATGGTGCTAATGCCTGGTTCCATTTTTTGTCTTTCATGTTTTTGCAGGGGATGACGCACTTGATGCTGTTGAGGTTGAGGAGATGGTGCAGACCCAGGAAGAACCTCAGGCACGACCGGGCACCAGTGGGGGACGTGGTGTGGTGGTGGGTGAGAACCCAATCTTGCTGCAGACCATTCTGTCGAGGGGTGCCTCTGGGTGCACCTCCCCAGACCTCTGTTCAGGTGCTGATTCGGATGATGAGACCTATGTGCCGTTGCAGGTAAGTGTTTCTGGCAGGCATTCTGTTCTGTCCAACCCACCTTGCCCCTGCAAGTCACGACCACGTCCCCTACCGGATCCACCACGGCCACCACTTGTGGCTCTTCCACCTTTGCCACCCTTACGGAATCCTCGCCTCCCAGCCATGGCACTGATGTTAATGTGCGTATGGGAGTGGATGTAGACTATTGTCCTGGGCAATTGGGGGTCAAAGGGGTTGGGTACCAGATGGTAATTGTACCCTAGTGCTCTAGCAAGGCTGAATGTAACCCCTGGGGAAAG
Source organism: Ambystoma mexicanum (assembly GCF_040938575.1). NCBI lineage: Eukaryota > Metazoa > Chordata > Amphibia > Caudata > Ambystomatidae > Ambystoma > Ambystoma mexicanum. The sequence continues at coordinate 342,123,434 of NC_090928.1, read as the reverse complement.
ATGACGGGTCACGCAATGCACAGGAGGCCCAAAAAAGGGAGATGACGTGCACGCAACCCCTCCTAGACCACGTGTGCAGAAAGTAAAACCTGCACTACGCTGTGGCACCCAGTAACACAAGAATGAACGGATGCGTGTCACACGCAGCCTAGAATGACCTCTGAAGGGGTAGGCTACACACGGGGCAAGCACAGATGTTAGATACGTGCGTGACTCACCGTCTGCCTGGTAAACGAGCGTGTAAAAGGAGCACGTTTGGTTGGCAACACCCCCGCCAAAAGAAGATTTGTACGCTGTCTGAGGAGACAGGACAACAGTAGAAGGGAACACTGTTTGAGGGAACAGGCCCAGGTAAACCAGTAAAAGAGAAAAAAGAGAAAAAGCTGTCAGAGGTAACAGGGAATACGAACTTGAAACGCTGTGAAGTAAATCGCGTGTGAAACGACAAGAAGTACAGAATTCACCCACTCGCTCTCCACGAAAAGCACGTACAAGGAAAACGTGTTCTACACGTACCTTTTATACAGGCCCACACGTCCAGCGTCACTTACGCGGTGTGTACGCGCTAGGGCCATTTCCACCAATTACATGCTTTGTCACTTCTGCGTGTAGGGCCATTTCCACCAATTACACGCTTTGTCACTTCTGCGTGTAGGGCCATTTACACCAATCACACGCTTTGTCACTTTTGCGTGTAGGGCCATTTCCACCAATCACACGCGATTACACTCTGACGTGCAGTCTTTCCACGTGTGCTCTGTCATCACGTGCTGTGTGGGAAACACCTGTGCGGGTCACGTCACAGACGCGCTTACGCGCTGAGGGCCTTTCCTCAGTTTTCACGCTGACGTGCAGGATTTTCACGTGCCAAATCACTCCGTACCAAGCTGGCCACGCGTACGCACACGGAATACCACGCTCCTGCCCGGAAGGCCGAACTACTGCCCCCAGAGCCCCGAGCACGCTCCCACCTGCTGCTGCCTGACTGCCTGCTGCCCCTGCACTGCTGGGGGGTGGGGGTGGTGGGTGACATGAGTTGGGCATGAGTGGGGGCCTGGTGGAGGGTGCCCCTGCACTGCTGGGGGGTGGGGGTGGTGGGAGACATGAGTCGGGCATGAGTGGGGGCCTGGTGGAGGGTGCCCCTGGTGGCGGGGGGGTGGGGGTGATAGGGGACATGAGTGTGGGCCTGGTGGAGGCTGCCCCTGCACTGCTGGGGGGTGGGGGTGGTGGGAGACATGGGTAGGGGCCTGGTGGAGGATGCCCCTGCACTGCTGGGGGGTGGGGGTGGTGGGTGACATGGGTTGGGGCCTGCTGGCAGGTGCCCCACAGTGCGTGGGGGTGGTGGGAGACATGGGTGGGGGACTGGTGGAGGCTGCCCCTGCACTGCTGGGGGGTGGGGGTGGTAGGAGACATGGGTGGGGGCCTGGTGGTGGGTGCCCCTGGTGGCTGGGGGGTGGGGGTGGTGGGTGACATGGGTGGGGGCCTGCTGGCAGGTGCCCCACAGTGCTGGGGGGTGGGGGTGGTGGGAGACATGGGTGGGGGCCTGGTGGAGCCTGCCCCTGGTGGCTGGGGGGTGGGGGTGGTGGGAGACATGGGTTGGGGCCTGGTGGAGGATGCCCCTGCACTGCTGGGGGGTGGGGGTGGTGGGAGACATGAGTGGGGGCCTGGTGGAGGCTGCCCCTGCACTGCTGGGGGGTGGGGGTGGTAGGAGACATGGGTGGGGGCCTGGTGGTGGGTGCCCCTGGTGGCTGGGGGGTGGGGGTGGTGGGAGACATGGGTGGGGGCCTGGTGGAGGATGCCCCTGTACTGCTGGGGGGTGGGGGTGGTGGGAGACATGAGTGGGGGCCTGGTGGAGGCTGCCCCTGCACTGCTGGGGGGTGGGGGTGGTGGGAGACATGGGTGGGGGCCTGGTGGAGGATGCCCCTGCACTGCTGGGGGGTGGGGGTGGTGGGTGACATGGGTTGGGGCCTGCTGGCAGGTGCCCCACAGTGCGTGGGGGTGGTGGGAGACATGGGTGGGGGCCTGGTGGAGGCTGCCCCTGCACTGCTGGGTGGTGGGGGTGGTGGGAGACATGGGTGGGGGCCTGGTGGAGGATGCCCCTGCACTGCTGGGGGGTGGGGGTGGTGGGAGACATGAGTCGGGCATGAGTGGGGCCTGGTGGAGGGTGCCCCTGGTAGCGGGGGGGTGGGGGTGATAGGAGACATGGGTGGGGGCCTGGTGGAGGATGCCCCTGCACTGCTGGGGGGTGGGGGTGGTGGGTGACATGGGTTGGGGCCTGCTGGCATGTGCCCCACAGTGCGTGGGGGTGGTGGGGGACATGGGTGGGGGCCTGGTGGAGGCTGCCCCTGCACTGCTGGGGGTTGGGGGTGGTAGGAGGCATGGGTGGGGGCCTGGTGGTGGGTGCCCCTGGTGGCTGGGGGGTGGGGGTGGTGGGTGACATGGGTGGGGGCCTGCTGGCAGGTGCCCCACAGTGCTGGGGGGTGGGGGTGGTGGGAGACATGGGTGGGGGCCTGGTGGAGCCTGCCCCTGGTGGCTGGGGGGTGGGGGTGGTGGGAGACATGGGTGGGGGCCTGGTGGAGGATGCCCCTGCACTGCTGGGGGGTGGGGGTGGTGGGAGACATGAGTGGGGGCCTGGTGGAGGCTGCCCCTGCACTGCTGGGGGGTGGGGGTGGTAGGAGACATGGGTGGGGGCCTGGTGGTGGGTGCCCCTGGTGGCTGGGGGGTGGGGGTGGTGGGAGACATGGGTGGGGGCCTGGTGGAGGATGCCCCTGCACTGCTGGGGGGTGGGGGTGGTGGGAGACATGAGTGGGGGCCTGGTGGAGGCTGCCCCTGCACTGCTGGGGGGTGGGGGTAGTGGGAGACATGGGTGGGGGCCTGGTGGAGGATGCCCCTGCACTGCTGGGGGGTGGGGGTGGTGGGTGACATGGGTTGGGGCCTGCTGGCAGGTGCCCCACAGTGCGTGGGGGTGGTGGGAGACATGGGTGGGGGCCTGGTGGAGGCTGCCCCTGCACTGCTGGGTGGTGGGGGTGGTGGGAGACATGGGTGGGGGCCTGGTGGAGGATGCCCCTGCACTGCTGGGGGGTGGGGGTGGTGGGAGACATGAGTCGGGCATGAGTGGGGGCCTGGTGGAGGGTGCCCCTGGTGGCTGGGGGGTGGGGGTGGTGGGAGACATGAGTGGGGGCCTGGTGGAGGCTGCCCCTGCACTGCTGGGGGGTGGGGGTGGTGGGTGACATGGGTGGGGGCCTGCTGGCAGGTGCCCCACAGTGCTGGGGGGTGGGAGTGGTGGGAGACATGGGTGGGGGCCTGGTGGAGGCTGCCCCTGGTGGCTGGGGGGTGGGGGTGGTGGGAGACATGGGTGGGGGCCTGGTGGAGGATGCCCCTGCACTGCTGGGGGGTGGGGGTGGTGGGAGACATGAGTGGGGGCCTGGTGGAGGCTGCCCCTGCACTGCTGGGGGGTGGGGGTGGTGGGAGACATGGGTGGGGGCCTGGTGGAGGATGCCCCTGCACTGCTGGGGGGTGGGGGTGGTGGGTGAAATGGGTTGGGGGCCTGCTGGCATGTGCCCCACAGTGCGTGGGGGTGGTGGGGGTGGTGGGGGACATGGGTGGGGGCCTGGTGGAGGCTGCCCCTGCACTGCTGGGGGTTGGGGGTGGTAGGAGGCATGGGTGGGGGCCTGGTGGTGGGTGCCCCTGGTGGCTGGGGGGTGGGGGTGGTGGGTGACATGGGTGGGGGCCTGCTGGCAGGTGCCCCACAGTGCTGGGGGGTGGGGGTGGTGGTAGACATGGGTGGGGGCCTGGTGGAGCCTGCCCCTGGTGGCTGGGGGGTGGGGGTGGTGGGAGACATGGGTGGGGGCCTGGTGGAGGATGCCCCTGCACTGCTGGGGGGTGGGGGTGGTGGGAGACATGAGTGGGGGCCTGGTGAAGGCTGCCCCTGCACTGCTGGGGGGTGGGGGTGGTAGGAGACATGGGTGGGGGCCTGGTGGTGGGTGCCCCTGGTGGCTGGGGGGTGGGGGTGGTGGGAGACATGGGTGGGGGCCTGGTGGAGGATGCCCCTTCACTGCTGGGGGGTGGGGGTGGTGGGAGACATGAGTGGGGGCCTGGTGGAGGCTGCCCCTGCACTGCTGGGGGGTGGGGGTGGTGGGAGACATGGGTGGGGGCCTGGTGGAGGATGCCCCTGCACTGCTGGGGGGTGGGGGTGGTGGGTGACATGGGTTGGGGCCTGCTGGCAGGTGCCCCACAGTGCGTGGGGGTGGTGGGAGACATGGGTGGGGGCCTGGTGGATGCTGCCCCTGCACTGCTGGGTGGTGGGGGTGGTGGGAGACATGGGTGGGGGCCTGGTGGAGGATGCCCCTGCACTGCTGGGGGGTGGGGGTTATGGGAGACATGAGTGGGGGCCTGGTGGAGGCTGCCCCTGCACTGCTGGGGGGTGGGGGTGGTAGGAGACATGGGTGGGGGCCTGGTGGTGGGTGCCCCTGGTGGCTGGGGGGTGGGGGTGGTGGGAGACATGGGTGGGGGCCTGGTGGTGGGTGCCCCTGGTGGCTGGGGGGTGGGGGTGGTGGGTGACATGGGTGGGGGCCTGCTGGCAGGTGCCCCACAGTGCTGGGGGGTAGGGGTGGTGGGAGACATGGGTGGGGGCCTGGTGGAGCCTACCCCTGGTGGCTGGGGGGTGGGGGTGGTGGGAGACATGCGTGGGGGCCTGGTGGAGGATGCCCCTGCACTGCTGGGGGGTGGGGGTGGTGGGAGACATGAGTGGGGGCCTGGTGGAGGCTGCCCCTGCACTGCTGGGGGGTAGGGGTGGTAGGAGACATGGGTGGGGGCCTGGTGGTGGGTGCCCCTGGTGGCTGGGGGGTGGGGGTGGTGGGAGACATGGGTGGGGGCCTGGTGGAGGATGCCCCTGCACTGCTGGGGGGTGGGGGTGGTGGGAGACATGAGTGGGGGCCTGGTGGAGGCTGCCCCTGCACTGCTGGGGGGTGGGGGTGGTGGGAGACATGGGTGGGGGCCTGGTGGAGGATGCCCCTGCACTGCTGGGGGGTGAGGGTGGTGGGTGACATGGGTTGGGGCCTGCTGGCAGGTGCCCCACAGTGCGTGGGGGTGGTGGGAGACATAGGTGGGGGCCTGGTGGAGGCTGCCCCTGCACTGCTGGGTGGTGGGGGTGGTGGGAGACATGGGTGGGGGCCTGGTGGAGGATGCCCCTGCACTGCTGGGGGGTGGGGGTGGTGGGAGACATGAGTGGGGGCCTGGTGGAGGCTGCCCCTGCACTGCTGGGGGGTGGGGGTGGTAGGAGACATGGGTGGGGGCCTGGTGGTGGGTGCCCCTGGTGGCTGGGGGGTGGGGTGGTGGGAGACATGGGTGGGGCCTGGTGGAGGATGCCCCTGCACTGCTGGGGGGTGGGGGTGGTGGGAGACATGAGTGGGGGCCTGGTGGAGGCTGCCCCTGCACTGCTGGGGGGTGGGGGTGGTGGGAGACATGGGTGGGGGCCTGGTGGAGGATGCCCCTGCACTGCTGGGGGGTGGGGGTGGTGGGTGACATGGGTTGGGGCCTGCTGGCAGGTGCCCCACAGTGCGTGGGGGTGGTGGGAGACATGGGTGGGGGCCTGGTGGAGGCTGCCCCTGCACTGCTGGGTGGTGGGGGTGGTGGGAGACATGGGTGGGGGCCTGGTGGAGGATGCCCCTGCACTGCTGGGGGGTGGGGGTGGTGGGAGACATGAGTCGGGCATGAGTGGGGGCCTGGTGGAGGGTGCCCCTGGTGGCTGGGGGGTGGGGGTGGTGGGAGACATGAGTGGGGGCCTGGTGGAGGCTGCCCCTGCACTGCTGGGGGGTGGGGTGGTGGGTGACATTGGTGGGGGCCTGCTGGCAGGTGCCCCACAGTGCTGGGGGGTGGGGGTGGTGGGAGACATGGGTGGGGGCCTGGTGGAGGCTGCCCCTGGTGGCTGGGGGGTGGGGGTGGTGGGAGACATGAGTGGGGGCCTGGTGGAGGCTGCCCCTGCACTGCTGGGGGGTGGGGGTGCAGGGGGACATGAGCAGGTGTGCAGAGTAGTTCCCTGTTTTGTGGGCTGCCTGCAGGGGCCGTGGAGGGTGTACAGGGAACACCTGTGAGGACCCACCCAGCCTAATAGCGTGTGTAACTTCCCACGCACCCCTGTAATACACGTAACAAGCCAAATCGCGTGTGAGAATTCCCGCGCACCCCTGAAATACACGTACCCTGCTGAAATCGCGTGTAAAACTTCCCGCGCACCCCTGAAATGCATGCGCCCAGGCTATTCGCGTGTGGAACTTCCCACGCACCCCTGAAATACACGCGCCCAGGCTATTCGCGAGTGGAACTTCCCGCGCACCCCTGAAATACACGTAGCACGCTGGGAGACATGAGTGGGGGCCTGGTGGAGGGTGCCCCTGGTGGCGGGGGGGTGGGGGTGATAGGGGACATGAGTGTGGGCCTGGTGGAGGATGCCCCTGCACTGCTGGGGGGTGGGGGTGGTGGGTGACATGGGTGGGGGCCTGGTGGAGGCTGCCCCTGCACTGCCGGGGGGTGGGGGTGGTAGGAGACATGGGTGGGGGCCTGGTGGTGGGTGCCCCTGGTGGCTGGGGGGTGGGGGTGGTGGGTGACATGGGTGGGGGCCTGCTGGCAGGTGCCCCACAGTGCTGGGGGGTGGGGGTGGTGGGAGACATGAGTCGGGCATGAGTGGGGGCTTGGTGGAGGCTGCCCCTGGTGGCTGGGGGGTGGGGGTGGTGGGAGACATGAGTGTGGGCCTGGTGGAGGCTGCCCCTGCACTGATGGGGGGTGGGGGTGGTGGGAGACATGGGTGGGGGCCTGGTGGAGGATGCCCCTGCACTGCTGGGGGGTGGGGGTGGTGGGTGACATGGGTGGGGGCCTGCTGGCAGGTGCCCCACAGTGCTGGAGGGTGGGGGTGGTGGGAGACATGAGTGGGGGTCTGGTGGAGGCTGCCCCTGCACTGCTGGGGGGTGGGGGTGGTGGGTGACATGGGTGGGGGCCGGCTGGCAGGTGCCCCACAGTGCTGGGGGGTGGGGGTGGTGGGAGACATGGGTGGGGGCCTGGTGGAGGCTGCCCCTGGTGGCTGGGGGGTGGGGGTGGTGGGAGACATGAGTGTGGGCCTGGTGGAGGCTGCCCCTGCACTGATGGGGGGTGGGGGTGGTGGGAGACATGGGTGGGGGCCTGGTGGAGGATGCCCCTGCACTGCTGGGGGGTGGGGGTGGTGGGTGACATGGGTGGGGGCCTGCTGGCAGGTGCCCCACAGTGCTGTAGGGTGGGGGTGGTGGGAGACATGAGTGGGGGCCTGGTGGAGGCTGCCCCTGGTGGCTGGGGGGTGGGGGTGGTGGGAGACATGAGTGGGGGACTGGTGGAGGGTGCCCCTGCACTGCTGGGGGGTGGGGGTGGTAGGTGACATGGGTGGGGGCCGGCTGGCAGGTGCCCCACAGTGCTGGGGGGTGGGGGTGGTGGGAGACATGGGTGGGGGCCTGGTGGAGGCTGCCCCTGGTGGCTGGGGGGTGGGGGTGGTGGGAGACATGGGTGGGGGCCTGGTGGAGGATGCCCCTGCACTGCTGGGGGGTGGGGGTGGTGGGAGACATGAGTGGGGGCCTGGTGGAGGCTGCCCCTGCACTGCTGGGGGGTGGGGGTGGTAGGAGACATGGGTGGGGGCCTGGTGGTGGGTGCCCCTGGTGGCTGGGGGGTGGGGGTGCAGGGGGACATGAGCAGGTGTGCAGGGTAGTCCCCTGTTTTGTGGGCTGCCTGCAGGGGCCGTGGAGGGTGTACAGGGAACACCTGTGAGGACCCACCCAGCCTAATCGCGTGTGATAATTCCCACGCACCCCTGTAATACACGTACCCAGCAAAATGGCGTGTGATAATTCCCACGCACCCCTGTAATTCACGTACCCTGCCAAATCGCATGTGATAATTCCCGCGTACCCCTGTATTACACGTGCCCTGGCTAATCGCATGTAAGACTTCCCGCGTACCCCTGTAATACACGTTCCCTGGACAATCGCGTGTTGAACTTCCCGCGTACCCCTGTAATACACGTTCCCTGGACTATCGCGTGTTGAACTTCCCGCGTACCCCTGTAATACACGTACCCTGGCTAATCGCGTGTAAAACTTCCCGCGTACTCCTGATATGAAGGTTGCCCGCTTTGCGTTCCTTGTTTGGCAGCCCTGTAAACTGGTCCAGGGTTAGCGCAGCCCTTTGCGATGATTTAGCGATGTTGATGGCTTTTCCTTGCGCGAGGGCGTTCTTGGGGGCGTTACTGGCGCTGCTGCAGGGTCGCTGCGATTCTCTGCGCCACGGCTGGTTTGGGAGCATGGAATCCATGAATACGCTGTGCGCGGAAATCGGTTTTAGCGCACGTGCCTGGCGCAGACAATCGCACGCGGACACTCTGCGCCAGCCGCTTGCGACACTTTTCTGCGAAATTCTATGAATTACCCTGAAAGTTACCTATGTTCTAAATTGACAATTCTTTCTATATATAAAAGTGCAAATGTTATGAAATTTGACTGATTTATTTCAGCTTGTAAGGTGTGCAAGGGACGGGAGTGTCTTTAAGTTTAGACACTTTTTGTTTTATGTTTAACACATGCTCCAGTGTCAGGGCGTGTATTCCTCCCCAGCACCCAGAATTGTAATAAAATTTCTCTAAAGAGTTATTTAGTTTTTGAGTAATTAGGTGTGCTCTGATAGATACTTCTTTTTGTAATGTAAGGCACACTGGCAGACCATAGCCGACCACATAAGTGCCCTTGGATTTGTGAGGCGCACAGCTGATGATTGCATGACCTGAAACGCAGAGCAAAGAACAAGCTGGCCTCAAATCATGCCGCTAATCTGGTGACTGGCGGTGGGTCTCCACAAGAGGACAACTAACTCACTGAACATGAGTCTGTTGCTGGGGCCTTCGTCACAGAGGAACAGATCCAAGGTGTGGGAGGACTACCTGATTATGATGCATTGTCCGGTGAGTGCCATGCATGTGTGTGTAATGCATGTGTATGTTGTTTGGGTGACGGGTTCTGATTGAGTGCCAGGTGAGGGTGTGTGTGCCTGAGTGGTATGGGTCACCCATGTGCTTCATCCAAAACATTCAGCGGCCTTGGATTTGTGTGTGACAGTATCCCTTCTGCCCACATTAGTAATTTAGCGCAACATTATGGCAGTTGCCCTTGAAGTGGCATCTTGCAACAAGATTGTTTGTATTTTTCAGTGTTCATTCAGGCTGATTGTTTCAATTCTCCCACTTTTTCTACGCATTCCTCAGCCCTATTGTCACATTTGTGACATGCTTCTGTCATTGAAGAACCCCACATTGGCCCACATTTGTTACCTTGTTAGGTGAATGATTTGACCATTCAGGCTAATTGAGTATTGGCCTGCTCACAGGAATTTTTGGGGCCTGTTTGAATGTGTAACATGATAGTTCTTTCCTGACATGTTGAAGTGCATAGCCATTGATGTGTACATCGGACTGCAATTACTGTATTTTTGTACACTGGATGTGTTGCAGTGTGTGGCACATGCCTATTTTGTCACACTATGTAGCATTTTTCATCTCATCATGTCCATCTCACATGGATGGCTGACAGTATTAATTCGCTGACATATGGATGTACTTGTGGAATGTACCATGGCTATGGTACATGCCATCTGTGTGATGGCATATGTCATGTATGTGTATTGGACATGCCACACACAGGCCAATGTGTGATGGCAGTGCTACCCACAATGCAGCAAATGTCTTGCTCTTCCATCTTGGTGTCATCAGTGTCTGCCTTTTGCCTCCCCTTCCAACTCAGTGACAGTGCATGCATGGGAGGGTTATAGTCATGTGGGACATGTGTAAATCATGTACTGGTTCCGTAGCTTGTCAGGCCTATTTGTGTGCTATGGTGCTAATGCCTGCTTCCATTTTTTGTCTTTCATGTTTTTGCAGGGGATGACGCACTTGATGCTGTTGAGGTTGAGGAGATGGTGCAGACCCAGGAAGAACCTCAGGCACGACCGGGCACCAGTGGGGGACGTGGTGTGGTGGTGGGTGAGAACCCAATCTTGCTGCAGACCATTCTGTCGAGGGGTGCCTCTGGGTGCACCTCCCCAGACCTCTGTTCAGGTGCTGATTCGGATGATGAGACCTATGTGCCGTTGCAGGTAAGTGTTTCTGGCAGGCATTCTGTTCTGTCCAACCCACCTTGCCCCTGCAAGTTACGACCACGTCCCCTACCGGATCCACCACGGCCACCACTTGTGGCTCTTCCACCTTTGCCACCCTTACGGAATCCTCGCCTCCCAGCCATGGCACTGATGTTAATGTGCGTATGGGAGTGGATGTAGACTATTGTCCTGGGCAATTGGGGGTCAAAGGGGTTGGGTACCAGATGGTAATTGTACCCTAGTGCTCTAGCAAGGCTGAATGTAACCCCTGGGGAAAGATGACGGGTCACGCAATGCACAGGAGGCCCAAAAAAGGGAGATGACGTGCACGCAACCCCTCCTAGACCACGTGTGCAGAAAGTAAAACCTGCACTACGCTGTGGCACCCAGTAACACAAGAATGAACGGATGCGTGTCACACGCAGCCTAGAATGACCTCTGAAGGGGTAGGCTACACACGGGGCAAGCACAGATGTTAGATACGTGCGTGACTCACCGTCTGCCTGGTAAACGAGCGTGTAAAAGGAGCACGTTTGGTTGGCAACACCCCCGCCAAAAGAAGATTTGTACGCTGTCTGAGGAGACAGGACAACAGTAGAAGGGAACACTGTTTGAGGGAACAGGCCCAGGTAAACCAGTAAAAGAGAAAAAAGAGAAAAAGCTGTCAGAGGTAACAGGGAATACGAACTTGAAACGCTGTGAAGTAAATCGCGTGTGAAACGACAAGAAGTACAGAATTCACCCACTCGCTCTCCACAAAAAGCACGTACAAGGAAAACGTGTTCTACACGTACCTTTTATACAGGCCCACACGTCCAGCGTCACTTACGCGGTGTGTACGCGCTAGGGCCATTTCCACCAATTACATGCTTTGTCACTTCTGCGTGTAGGGCCATTTCCACCAATTACACGCTTTGTCACTTCTGCGTGTAGGGCCATTTCCACCAATCACACGCTTTGTCACTTTTGCGTGTAGGGCCATTTCCACCAATCACACGCGATTACACTCTGACGTGCAGTCTTTCCACGTGTGCTCTGTCATCACGTGCTGTGTGGGAAACACCTGTGCGGGTCACGTCACAGACGCGCTTACGCGCTGAGGGCCTTTCCTCAGTTTTCACGCTGACGTGCAGGATTTTCACGTGCCAAATCACTCCGTACCAAGCTGGCCACGCGTACGCACACGGAATACCACGCTCCTGCCCGGAAGGCCGAACTACTGCCCCCAGAGCCCCGAGCACGCTCCCACCTGCTGCTGCCTGACTGCCTGCTGCCCCTGCACGGCTGGGGGGTGGGGGTGGTGGGTGACATGAGTTGGGCATGAGTGGGGGCCTGGTGGAGGGTGCCCCTGCACTGCTGGGGGGTGGGGGTGGTGGGAGACATGAGTCGGGCATGAGTGGGGGCGTGGTGGAGGGTGCCCCTGGTGGCGGGGGGGTGGGGGTGATAGGGGACATGAGTGTGGGCCTGGTGGAGGCTGCCCCTGCACTGCTGGGGGGTGGGGGTGGTGGGAGACATGGGTAGGGGCCTGGTGGAGGATGCCCCTGCACTGCTGGGGGGTGGGGGTGGTGGATGACATGGGTTGGGGCCTGCTGGCAGGTGCCCCACAGTGCGTGGGGGTGGTGGGAGACATTGGTGGAGGCTGCCCCTGCACTGCTGGGGGGTGGGGGTGGTAGGAGACATGGGTGGGGGCCTGGTGGTGGGTGCCCCTGGTGGCTGGGGGGTGGGGGTGGTGGGTGACATGGGTGGGGGCCTGCTGGCAGGTGCCCCACAGTGCTGGGGGGTGGGGGTGGTGGGAGACATGGGTGGGGGCCTGGTGGAGCCTGCCCCTGGTGGCTGGGGGGTGGGGGTGGTGGGAGACATGGGTGGGGGCCTGGTGGAGGATGCCTCTGCACTGCTGGGGGGTGGGGTGGTGGGAGACATGAGTGGGGGCCTGGTGGAGGCTGCCCCTGCACTGCTGGGGGGTGGGGGTGGTAGGAGACATGGGTGGGGGCCTGGTGGTGGGTGCCCCTGGTGGCTGGGGGGTGGGGGTGGTGGGAGACATGGGTGGGGGCCTGGTGGAGGATGCCCCTGCACTGCTGGGGGGTGGGGGTGGTGGGAGACATGAGTGGGGGCCTGGTGGAGGCTGCCCCTGCACTGCTGGGGGGTGGGGGTGGTGGGAGACATGGGTGGGGGCCTGGTGGAGGATGCCCCTGCACTGCTGGGGGGTGGGGGTGGTGGGTGACATGGGTTGGGGCCTGCTGGCAGGTGCCCCACAGTGCGTGGGGGTGGTGGGAGACATGGGTGGGGGCCTGGTGGAGGCTGCCCCTGCACTGCTGGGTGGTGGGGGTGGTGGGAGACATGGGTGGGGGCCTGGTGGAGGATGCCCCTGCACTGCTGGGGGGTGGGGGTGGTGGGAGACATGAGTCGGGCATGAGTGGGGGCCTGGTGGAGGGTGCCCCTGGTAGCGGGGGGGTGGGGGTGATAGGAGACATGGGTGGGGGCCTGGTGGAGGATGCCCCTGCACTGCTGGGGGGTGGGGGTGGTGGGTGACATGGGTTGGGGCCTGCTGGCATGTGCCCCACAGTGCGTGGGGGTGGTGGGGGACATGGGTGGGGGCCTGGTGGAGGCTGCCCCTGCACTGCTGGGGGTTGGGGGTGGTAGGAGGCATGGGTGGGGGCCTGGTGGTGGGTGCCCCTGGTGGCTGGGGGGTGGGGGTGGTGGGTGACATGGGTGGGGGCCTGCTGGCAGGTGCCCCACAGTGCTGGGGGGTGGGGGTGGTGGGAGACATGGGTGGGGGCCTGGTGGAGCCTGCCCCTGGTGGCTGGGGGGTGGGGGTGGTGGGAGACATGGGTGGGGGCCTGGTGGAGGATGCCCCTGCACTGCTGGGGGGTGGGGGTGGTGGGAGACATGAGTGGGGGCCTGGTGGCGGCTGCCCCTGCACTGCTGGGGGGTGGGGGTGGTAGGAGACATGGGTGGGGGCCTGGTGGTGGGTGCCCCTGGTGGCTGGGGGGTGGGGGTGGTGGGAGACATGGGTGGGGGCCTGGTGGAGGATGCCCCTGCACTGCTGGGGGGTGGGGGTGGTGGGAGACATGAGTGGGGGCCTGGTGGAGGCTGCCCCTGCACTGCTGGGGGGTGGGGGTAGTGGGAGACATGGGTGGGGGCCTGGTGGAGGATGCCCCTGCACTGCTGGGGGGTGGGGGTGGTGGGTGACATGGGTTGGGGCCTGCTGGCAGGTGCCCCACAGTGCGTGGGGGTGGTGGGAGACATGGGTGGGGGCCTGGTGGAGGCTGCCCCTGCACTGCTGGGTGGTGGGGTGGTGGGAGACATGGGTGGGGGCCTGGTGGAGGATGCCCCTGCACTGCTAGGGGGTGGGGGTGGTGGGAGACATGAGTCGGGCATGAGTGGGGGCCTGGTGGAGGGTGCCCCTGGTGGCTGGGGGGTGGGGGTGGTGGGAGACATGAGTGGGGGCCTGGTGGAGGCTGCCCCTGCACTGCTGGGGGGTGGGGGTGGTGGGTGACATGGGTGGGGGCCTGCTGGCAGGTGCCCCACAGTGCTGGGGGGTGGGAGTGGTGGGAGACATGGGTGGGGGCCTGGTGGAGGCTGCCCCTGGTGGCTGGGGGGTGGGGGTGGTGGGAGACATGGGTGGGGGCCTGGTGGAGGATGCCCCTGCACTGCTGGGGGGTGGGGGTGGTGGGAGACATGAGTGGGGGCCTGGTGGAGGCTGCCCCTGCACTGCTGGGGGGTGGGGGTGGTAAAACCTGCACTACGCTGTGGCACCCAGTAACACAAGAATGAACGGATGCGTGTCACACTCAGCCTAGAATGACCTCTGAAGGGGTAGGCTACACACGGGGCAAGCACAGATGTTAGATACGTGCGTGACTCACCGTCTGCCTGGTAAACGAGCGTGTAAAAGGAGCACGTTTGGTTGGCAACACCCCCGCCAAAAGAAGATTTGTATGCTGTCTGAGGAGACAGGACAACAGTAGAAGGGAACACTGTTTGAGGGAACAGGCCCAGGTAAACCAGTAAAAGAGAAAAAAGAGAAAAAGCTGTCAGAGGTAACAGGGAATACGAACTTGAAACGCTGTGAAGTAAATCGCGTGTGAAACGACAAGAAGTACAGAATTCACCCACTCGCTCTCCACGAAAAGCACGTACAAGGAAAACGTGTTCTACACGTACCTTTTATACAGGCCCACACGTCCAGCGTCACTTACGCGGTGTGTACGCGCTAGGGCCATTTCCACCAATTACATGCTTTGTCACTTCTGCGTGTAGGGCCATTTCCACCAATTACACGCTTTGTCACTTCTGCGTGTAGGGCCATTTCCACCAATCACACGCTTTGTCACTTTTGCGTGTAGGGCCATTTCCACCAATCACACGCGATTACACTCTGACGTGCAGTCTTTCCACGTGTGCTCTGTCATCACGTGCTGTGTGGGAAACACCTGTGCGGGTCACGTCACAGACGCGCTTACGCGCTGAGGGCCTTTCCTCAGTTTTCACGCTGACGTGCAGGATTTTCACGTGCCAAATCACTCCGTACCAAGCTGGCCACGCGTACGCACACGGAATACCACGCTCCTGCCCGGAAGGCCGAACTACTGCCCCCAGAGCCCCGAGCACGCTCCCACCTGCTGCTGCCTGACTGCCTGCTGCCCCTGCACTGCTGGGGGGTGGGGGTGGTGGGTGACATGAGTTGGGCATGAGTGGGGGCCTGGTGGAGGGTGCCCCTGCACTGCTGGGGGGTGGGGGTGGTAGGAGACATGAGTCGGGCATGAGTGGGGGCCTGGTGGAGGGTGCCCCTGGTGGCGGGGGGGTGGGGGTGATAGGGGACATGAGTGTGGGCCTGGTGGAGGCTGCCCCTGCACTGCTGGGGGGTGGGGGTGGTGGGAGACATGGGTAGGGGCCTGGTGGAGGATGCCCCTGCACTGCTGGGGGGTGGGGGTGGTGGGTGACATGGGTTGGGGCCTGCTGGCAGGTGCCCCACAGTGCGTGGGGGTGGTGGGAGACATGGGTGGGGGACTGGTGGAGGCTGCCCCTGCACTGCTGGGGGGTGGGGGTGGTAGGAGACATGGGTGGGGGCCTGGTGGTGGGTGCCCCTGGTGGCTGGGGGGTGGGGGTGGTGGGTGACATGGGTGGGGGCCTGCTGGCAGGTGCCCCACAGTGCTGGGGGGTGGGGGTGGTGGGAGACATGGGTGGGGGCCTGGTGGAGCCTGCCCCTGGTGGCTGGGGGGTGGGGGTGGTGGGAGACATGGGTGGGGGCCTGGTGGAGGATGCCCCTGCACTGCTGGGGGGTGGGGGTGGTGGGAGACATGAGTGGGGGCCTGGTGGAGGCTGCCCCTGCACTGCTGGGGGGTGGGGGTGGTAGGAGACATGGGTGGGGGCCTGGTGGTGGGTGCCCCTGGTGGCTGGGGGGTGGGGGTGGTGGGAGACATGGGTGGGGGCCTGGTGGAGGATGCCCCTGCACTGCTGGGGGGTGGGGGTGGTGGGAGACATGAGTGGGGGCCTGGTGGAGGCTGCCCCTGCACTGCTGGGGGGTGGGGGTGGTGGGAGACATGGGTGGGGGCCAGGTGGAGGATGCCCCTGCACTGCTGGGGGGTGGGGGTGGTGGGTGACATGGGTTGGGGCCTGCTGGCAGGTGCCCCACAGTGCGTGGGGGTGGTGGGAGACATGGGTGGGGGACTGGTGGAGGCTGCCCCTGCACTGCTGGGTGGTGGGGGTGGTGGGAGACATGGGTGGGGGCCTGGTGGAGGATGCCCCTGCACTGCTGGGGGGTGGGGGTGGTGGGAGACATGAGTCGGGCATGAGTGGGGGCCTGGTGGAGGGTGCCCCTGGTAGCGGGGGGGTGGGGGTGATAGGAGACATGGGTGGGGGCCTGGTGGAGGATGCCCCTGCACTGCTGGGGGGTGGGGGTGGTGGGTGACATGGGTTGGGGCCTGCTGGCATGTGCCCCACAGTGCGTGGGGGTGGTGGGGGACATGGGTGGGGGCCTGGTGGAGGCTGCCCCTGCACTGCTGGGGGTTGGGGGTGGTAGGAGGCATGGGTGGGGGCCTGGTGGTGGGTGCCCCTGGTGGCTGGGGGGTGGGGGTGGTGGGTGACATGGGTGGGGGCCTGCTGGCAGGTGCCCCACAGTGCTGGGGGGTGGGGGTGGTGGGAGACATGGGTGGGGGCCTGGTGGAGCCTGCCCCTGGTGGCTGGGGGGTGGGGGTGGTGGGAGACATGGGTGGGGGCCTGGTGGAGGATGCCCCTGCACTGCTGGGGGGTGGGGGTGGTGGGAGACATGAGTGGGGGCCTGGTGGAGGCTGCCCCTGCACTGCTGGGGGGTGGGGGTGGTAGGAGACATGGGTGGGGGCCTGGTGGTGGGTGCCCCTGGTGGCTGGGGGGTGGGGGTGGTGGGAGACATGGGTGGGGGCCTGGTGGAGGATGCCCCTGCACTGCTGGGGGGTGGGGGTGGTGGGAGACATGAGTGGGGGCCTGGTGGAGGCTGCCCCTGCACTGCTGGGGGGTGGGGGTAGTGGGAGACATGGGTGGGGGCCTGGTGGAGGATGCCCCTGCACTGCTGGGGGGTGGGGGTGGTGGGTGACATGGGTTGGGGCCTGCTGGCAGGTGCCCCACAGTGCGTGGGGGTGGTGGGAGACATGGGTGGGGGCCTGGTGGAGGCTGCCCCTGCACTGCTGGGTGGTGGGGGTGGTGGGAGACATGGGTGGGGGCCTGGTGGAGGATGCCCCTGCACTGCTGGGGGGTGGGGGTGGTGGGAGACATGAGTCGGGCATGAGTGGGGGCCTGGTGGAGGGTGCCCCTGGTGGCTGGGGGGTGGGGGTGGTGGGAGACATGAGTGGGGGCCTGGTGGAGGCTGCCCCTGCACTGCTGGGGGGTGGGGGTGGTGGGTGACATGGGTGGGGGCCTGCTGGCAGGTGCCCCACAGTGCTGGGGGGTGGGAGTGGTGGGAGACATGGGTGGGGGCCTGGTGGAGGCTGCCCCTGGTGGCTGGGGGGTGGGGGTGGTGGGAGACATGGGTGGGGGCCTGGTGGAGGATGCCCCTGCACTGCTGGGGGGTGGGGGTGGTGGGAGACATGAGTGGGGGCCTGGTGGAGGCTGCCCCTGCACTGCTGGGGGGTGGGGGTGGTGGGAGACATGGGTGGGGGCCTGGTGGAGGATGCCCCTGCACTGCTGGGGGGTGGGGGTGGTGGGTGACATGGGTTGGGGCCTGCTGGCATGTGCCCCACAGTGCGTGGGGGTGGTGGGGGTGGTGGGGGACATGGGTGGGGGCCTGGTGGAGGCTGCCCCTGCACTGCTGGGGGTTGGGGGTGGTAGGAGGCATGGGTGGGGGCCTGGTGGTGGGTGCCCCTGGTGGCTGGGGGGTGGGGGTGGTGGCAGACATGGGTGGGGGCCTGCTGGCAGGTGCCCCACAGTGCTGGGGGGTGGGGGTGGTGGGAGACATGGGTGGGGGCCTGGTGGAGCCTGCCCCTGGTGGCTGGGGGGTGGGGGTGGTGGGAGACATGGGTGGGGGCCTGGTGGAGGATGCCCCTGCACTGCTGGGGGGTGGGGGTGGTGGGAGACATGAGTGGGGGCCTGGTGAAGGCTGCCCCTGCACTGCTGGGGGGTGGGGGTGGTAGGAGACATGGGTGGGGGCCTGGTGGTGGGTGCCCCTGGTGGCTGGGGGGTGGGGGTGGTGGGAGACATGGGTGGGGGCCTGGTGGAGGATGCCCCTTCACTGCTGGGGGGTGGGGGTGGTGGGAGACATGAGTGGGGGCCTGGTGGAGGCTGCCCCTGCACTGCTGGGGGGTGGGGGTGGTGGGAGACATGGGTGGGGGCCTGGTGGAGGATGCCCCTGCACTGCTGGGGGGTGGGGGTGGTGGGTGACATGGGTTGGGGCCTGCTGGCAGGTGCCCCACAGTGCGTGGGGGTGGTGGGAGACATGGGTGGGGGCCTGGTGGATGCTGCCCCTGCACTGCTGGGTGGTGGGGGTGGTGGGAGACATGGGTGGGGGCCTGGTGGAGGATGCCCCTGCACTGCTGGGGGGTGGGGGTTGTGGGAGACATGAGTGGGGGCCTGGTGGAGGCTGCCCCTGCACTGCTGGGGGGTGGGGGTGGTAGGAGACATGGGTGGGGGCCTGGTGGTGGGTGCCCCTGGTGGCTGGGGGGTGGGGGTGGTGGGAGACATGGGTGGGGGCCTGGTGGTGGGTGCCCCTGGTGGCTGGGGGGTGGGGGTGGTGGGTGACATGGGTGGGGGCCTGCTGGCAGGTGCCCCACAGTGCTGGGGGGTGGGGGTGGTGGGAGACATGGGTGGGGGCCTGGTGGAGCCTACCCCTGGTGGCTGGGGGGTGGGGGTGGTGGGAGACATGCGTGGGGGCCTGGTGGAGGATGCCCCTGCACTGCTGGGGGGTGGGGGTGGTGGGAGACATGAGTGGGGGCCTGGTGGAGGCTGCCCCTGCACTGCTGGGGGGTAGGGGTGGTAGGAGACATGGGTGGGGGCCTGGTGGTGGGTGCCCCTGGTGGCTGGGGGGTGGGGGTGGTGGGAGACATGGGTGGGGGCCTGGTGGAGGATGCCCCTGCACTGCTGGGGGGTGGGGGTGGTGGGAGACATGAGTGGGGGCCTGGTGGAGGCTGCCCCTGCACTGCTGGGGGGTGGGGGTGGTGGGAGACATGGGTGGGGGCCTGGTGGAGGATGCCCCTGCACTGCTGGGGGGTGGGGGTGGTGGGTGACATGGGTTGGGGCCTGCTGGCAGGTGCCCCACAGTGCGTGGGGGTGGTGGGAGACATGGGTGGGGGCCTGGTGGAGGCTGCCCCTGCACTGCTGGGTGGTGGGGGTGGTGGGAGACATGGGTGGGGGCCTGGTGGAGGATGCCCCTGCACTGCTGGGGGGTGGGGGTGGTGGGAGACATGAGTGGGGGCCTGGTGGAGGCTGCCCCTGCACTGCTGGGGGGTGGGGGTGGTAGGAGACATGGGTGGGGGCCTGGTGGTGGGTGCCCCTGGTGGCTGGGGGGTGGGGGTGGTGGGAGACATGGGTGGGGCCTGGTGGAGGATGCCCCTGCACTGCTGGGGGGTGGGGGTGGTGGGAGACATGAGTGGGGGCCTGGTGGAGGCTGCCCCTGCACTGCTGGGGGGTGGGGGTGGTGGGAGACATGGGTGGGGGCCTGGTGGAGGATGCCCCTGCACTGCTGGGGGGCGGGGGTGGTGGGTGACATGGGTTGGGGCCTGCTGGCAGGTGCCCCACAGTGCGTGGGGGTGGTGGGAGACATGGGTGGGGGCCTGGTGGAGGCTGCCCCTGCACTGCTGGGTGGTGGGGGTGGTGGGAGACATGGGTGGGGGCCTGGTGGAGGATGCCCCTGCACTGCTGGGGGGTGGGGGTGGTGGGAGACATGAGTCGGGCATGAGTGGGGGCCTGGTGGAGGGTGCCCCTGGTGGCTGGGGGGTGGGGGTGGTGGGAGACATGAGTGGGGGCCTGGTGGAGGCTGCCCCTGCACTGCTGGGGGGTGGGGTGGTGGGTGACATTGGTGGGGGCCTGCTGGCAGGTGCCCCACAGTGCTGGGGGGTGGGGGTGGTGGGAGACATGGGTGGGGGCCTGGTGGAGGCTGCCCCTGCACTGCTGGGGGGTGGGGGTGCAGGGGGACATGAGCAGGTGTGCAGAGTAGTTCCCTGTTTTGTGGGCTGCCTGCAGGGGCCGTGGAGGGTGTACAGGGAACACCTGTGAGGACCCACCCAGCCTAATCGCGTGTGTAACTTCCCACGCACCCCTGTAATACACGTAACAAGCCAAATCGCGTGTGAGAATTCCCGCGCACCCCTGAAATACACGTACCCTGCTGAAATCACGTGTAAAACTTCCCGCGCACCCCTGAAATGCATGCGCCCAGGCTATTCGCGTGTGGAACTTCCCACGCACCCCTGAAATACATGCGCCCAGGCTATTCGCGAGTGGAACTTCCCGCGCACCCCTGAAATACACGTAGCACGCTGGGAGACATGAGTGGGGGCCTGGTGGAGGGTGCCCCTGGTGGCGGGGGGGGTGGGGGTGATAGGGGACATGAGTGTGGGCCTGGTGGAGGATGCCCCTGCACTGCTGGGGGGTGGGGGTGGTGGGTGACATGGGTGGGGGCCTGGTGGAGGCTGCCCCTGCACTGCTGGGGGGTGGGGGTGGTAGGAGACATGGGTGGGGGCCTGGTGGTGGGTGCCCCTGGTGGCTGGGGGGTGGGGGTGGTGGGTGACATGGGTGGGGGCCTGCTGGCAGGTGCCCCACAGTGCTGGGGGGTGGGGGTGGTGGGAGACATGAGTCGGGCATGAGTGGGGGCTTGGTGGAGGCTGCCCCTGGTGGCTGGGGGGTGGGGGTGGTGGGAGACATGAGTGTGGGCCTGGTGGAGGCTGCCCCTGCACTGATGGGGGGTGGGGGTGGTGGGAGACATGGGTGGGGGCCTGGTGGAGGATGCCCCTGCACTGCTGGGGGGTGGGGGTGGTGGGTGACATGGGTGGGGGCCTGCTGGCAGGTGCCCCACAGTGCTGGAGGGTGGGGGTGGTGGGAGACATGAGTGGGGGTCTGGTGGAGGCTGCCCCTGCACTGCTGGGGGGTGGGGGTGGTGGGTGACATGGGTGGGGGCCGGCTGGCAGGTGCCCCACAGTGCTGGGGGGTGGGGGTGGTGGGAGACATGGGTGGGGGCCTGGTGGAGGCTGCCCCTGGTGGCTGGGGGGTGGGGGTGGTGGGAGACATGAGTGTGGGCCTGGTGGAGGCTGCCCCTGCACTGATGGGGGGTGGGGGTGGTGGGAGACATGGGTGGGGGCCTGGTGGAGGATGCCCCTGCACTGCTGGGGGGTGGGGGTGGTGGGTGACATGGGTGGGGGCCTGCTGGCAGGTGCCCCACAGTGCTGTAGGGTGGGGGTGGTGGGAGACATGAGTGGGGGCCTGGTGGAGGCTGCCCCTGGTGGCTGGGGGGTGGGGTGGTGGGAGACATGAGTGGGGGACTGGTGGAGGGTGCCCCTGCACTGCTGGGGGGTGGGGGTGGTGGGTGACATGGGTGGGGGCCGGCTGGCAGGTGCCCCACAGTGCTGGGGGGTGGGGGTGGTGGGAGACATGGGTGGGGGCCTGGTGGAGGCTGCCCCTGGTGGCTGGGGGGTGGGGGTGGTGGGAGACATGGGTGGGGGCCTGGTGGAGGATGCCCCTGCACTGCTGGGGGGTGGGGGTGGTGGGAGACATGAGTGGGGGCCTGGTGGAGGCTGCCCCTGCACTGCTGGGGGGTGGGGGTGGTAGGAGACATGGGTGGGGGCCTGGTGGTGGGTGCCCCTGGTGGCTGGGGGGTGGGGGTGCAGGGGGACATGAGCAGGTGTGCAGGGTAGTCCCCTGTTTTGTGGGCTGCCTGCAGGGGCCGTGGAGGGTGTACAGGGAACACCTGTGAGGACCCACCCAGCCTAATCGCGTGTGATAATTCCCACGCACCCCTGTAATACACGTACCCAGCAAAATGGCGTGTGATAATTCCCACGCACCCCTGTAATTCACGTACCCTGCCAAATCGCATGTGATAATTCCCGCGTACCCCTGTATTACACGTGCCCTGGCTAATCGCATGTAAGACTTCCCGCGTACCCCTGTAATACACGTTCCCTGGACAATCGCGTGTTGAACTTCCCGCGTACCCCTGTAATACACGTTCCCTGGACTATCGCGTGTTGAACTTCCCGCGTACCCCTGTAATACACGTACCCTGGCTAATCGCGTGTAAAACTTCCCGTGTACTCCTGATATGAAGGTTGCCCGCTTTGCGTTCCTTGTTTGGCAGCCCTGTAAACTGGTCCAGGGTTAGCGCAGCCCTTTGCGATGATTTAGCGATGTTGATGGCTTTTCCTTGCGCGAGGGCGTTCTTGGGGGCGTTACTGGCGCTGCTGCAGGGTCGCTGCGATTCTCTGCGCCACGGCTGGTTTGGGAGCATGGAATCCATGAATACGCTGTGCGCGGAAATCGGTTTTAGCGCACGTGCCTGGCGCAGACAATCGCACGCGGACACTCTGCGCCAGCCGCTTGCGACACTTTTCTGCGAAATTCTATGAATTACCCTGAAAGTTACCTATGTTCTAAATTGACAATTCTTTCTATATATAAAAGTGCAAATGTTATGAAATTTGACTGATTTATTTCAGCTTGTAAGGTGTGCAAGGGACGGGAGTGTCTTTAAGTTTAGACACTTTTTGTTTTATGTTTAACACATGCTCCAGTGTCAGGGCGTGTATTCCTCCCCAGCACCCAGAATTGTAATAAAATTTCTCTAAATAGTTATTTAGTTTTTGAGTAATTAGGTGTGCTCTGATAGATACTTCTTTTTGTAATGTAAGGCACACTGGCAGACCATAGCCGACCACATAAGTGCCCTTGGATTTGTGAGGCGCACAGCTGATGATTGCATGACCTGAAACGCAGAGCAAAGAACAAGCTGGCCTCAAATCATGCCGCTAATCTGGTGACTGGCGGTGGGTCTCCACAAGAGGACAACTAACTCACTGAACATGAGTCTGTTGCTGGGGCCTTCGTCACAGAGGAACAGATCCAAGGTGTGGGAGGACTACCTGATTATGATGCATTGTCCGGTGAGTGCCATGCATGTGTGTGTAATGCATGTGTATGTTGTTTGGGTGACGGGTTCTGATTGAGTGCCAGGTGAGGGTGTGTGTGCCTGAGTGGTATGGGTCACCCATGTGCTTCATCCAAAACATTCAGCGGCCTTGGATTTGTGTGTGACAGTATCCCTTCTGCCCACATTAGTAATTTAGCGCAACATTATGGCAGTTGCCCTTGAAGTGGCATCTTGCAACAAGATTGTTTGTATTTTTCAGTGTTCATTCAGGCTGATTGTTTCAATTCTCCCACTTTTTCTACGCATTCCTCAGCCCTATTGTCACATTTGTGACATGCTTCTGTCATTGAAGAACCCCACATTGGCCCACATTTGTTACCTTGTTAGGTGAATGATTTGACCATTCAGGCTAATTGAGTATTGGCCTGCTCACAGGAATTTTTGGGGCCTGTTTGAATGTGTAACATGATAGTTCTTTCCTGACATGTTGAAGTGCATAGCCATTGATGTGTACATCGGACTGCAATTACTGTATTTTTGTACACTGGATGTGTTGCAGTGTGTGGCACATGCCTATTTTGTCACACTATGTAGCATTTTTCATCTCATCATGTCCATCTCACATGGATGGCTGACAGTATTAATTCGCTGACATATGGATGTACTTGTGGAATGTACCATGGCTATGGTACATGCCATCTGTGTGATGGCATATGTCATGTATGTGTATTGGACATGCCACACACAGGCCAATGTGTGATGGCAGTGCTACCCACAATGCAGCAAATGTCTTGCTCTTCCATCTTGGTGTCATCAGTGTCTGCCTTTTGCCTCCCCTTCCAACTCAGTGACAGTGCATGCATGGGAGGGTTATAGTCATGTGGGACATGTGTAAATCATGTACTGGTTCTGTAGGTTGTCAGGCCTATTTGTGTGCTATGGTGCTAATGCCTGCTTCCATTTTTTGTCTTTCATGTTTTTGCAGGGGATGACGCACTTGATGCTGTTGAGGTTGAGGAGATGGTGCAGACCCAGGAAGAACCTCAGGCACGACCGGGCACCAGTGGGGGACGTGGTGTGGTGGTGGGTGAGAACCCAATCTTGCTGCAGACCATTCTGTCGAGGGGTGCCTCTGGGTGCACCTCCCCAGACCTCTGTTCAGGTGCTGATTCGGATGATGAGACCTATGTGCCGTTGCAGGTAAGTGTTTCTGGCAGGCATTCTGTTCTGTCCAACCCACCTTGCCCCTGCAAGTTACGACCACGTCCCCTACCGGATCCACCACGGCCACCACTTGTGGCTCTTCCACCTTTGCCACCCTTACGGAATCCTCGCCTCCCAGCCATGGCACTGATGTTAATGTGCGTATGGGAGTGGATGTAGACTATTGTCCTGGGCAATTGGGGGTCAAAGGGGTTGGGTACCAGATGGTAATTGTACCCTAGTGCTCTAGCAAGACTGAATGTAACCCCTGGGGAAAGATGACGGGTCACGCAATGCACAGGAGGCCCAAAAAAGGGAGATGACGTGCACGCAACCCCTCCTAGACCACGTGTGCAGAAAGTAAAACCTGCACTACGCTGTGGCACCCAGTAACACAAGAATGAACGGATGCGTGTCACACGCAGCCTAGAATGACCTCTGAAGGGGTAGGCTACACACGGGGCAAGCACAGATGTTAGATACGTGCGTGACTCACCGTCTGCCTGGTAAACGAGCGTGTAAAAGGAGCACGTTTGGTTGGCAACACCCACGCCAAAAGAAGATTTGTACGCTGTCTGAGGAGACAGGACAACAGTAGAAGGGAACACTGTTTGAGGGAACAGGCCCAGGTAAACCAGTAAAAGAGAAAAAAGAGAAAAAGCTGTCAGAGGTAACAGGGAATACGAACTTGAAACGCCGTGAAGTAAATCGCGTGTGAAACGACAAGAAGTACAGAATTCACCCACTCGCTCTCCACGAAAAGCACGTACAAGGAAAACGTGTTCTACACGTACCTTTTATACAGGCCCACAAGTCCAGCGTCACTTACGCGGTGTGTACGCGCTAGGGCCATTTCCACCAATTACATGCTTTGTCACTTCTGCGTGTAGGGCCATTTCCACCAATTACACGCTTTGTCACTTCTGCGTGTAGGGCCATTTCCACCAATCACACGCTTTGTCACTTTTGCGTGTAGGGCCATTTCCACCAATCACACGCGATTACACTCTGACGTGCAGTCTTTCCATGTGTGCTCTGTCATCACGTGCTGTGTGGGAAACACCTGTGCGGGTCACGTCACAGAGTCGCTAACGCGCTGAGGGCCTTTCCTCAGTTTTCACGCTGACGTGCAGGATTTTCACGTGCCAAATCACTCCGTACCAAGCTGGCCACGCGTACGCACACGGAATACCACGCTCCTGCCCGGAAGGCCGAACTACTGCCCCCAGAGCCCCGAGCACGCTCCCACCTGCTGCTGCCTGACTGCCTGCTGCCCCTGCACTGCTGGGGGGTGGGGGTGGTGGGTGACATGAGTTGGGCATGAGTGGGGGCCTGGTGGAGGGTGCCCCTGCACTGCTGGGGGGTGGGGGTGGTGGGAGACATGAGTCGGGCATGAGTGGGGGCCTGGTGGAGGGTGCCCCTGGTGGCGGGGGGTGGGGGTGATAGGGGACATGAGTGTGGGCCTGGTGGAGGCTGCCCCTGCACTGCTGGGGGGTGGGGGTGGTGGGAGACATGGGTAGGGGCCTGGTGGAGGATGCCCCTGCACTGCTGGGGGGTGGGGGTGGTGGGTGACATGGGTTGGGGCCTGCTGGCAGGTGCCCCACAGTGCGTGGGGGTGGTGGGAGACATGGGTGGGGGCCTGGTGGAGGATGCCCCTGCACTGCTGGGGGGTGGGGGTGGTAGGAGACATGGGTGGGGGCCTGGTGGTGGGTGCCCCTGGTGGCTGGGGGGTGGGGGTGGTGGGTGACATGGGTGGGGGCCTGCTGGCAGGTGCCCCACAGTGCTGGGGGGTGGGGGTGGTGGGAGACATGGGTGGGGGCCTGGTGGAGCCTGCCCCTGGTGGCTGGGGGGTGGGGGTGGTGGGAGACATGGGTGGGGGCCTGGTGGAGGATGCCCCTGCACTGCTGGGGGGTGGGGGTGGTGGGAGACATGAGTGGGGGCCTGGTGGAGGCTGCCCCTGCACTGCTGGGGGGTGGGGGTGGTAGGAGACATGGGTGGGGGCCTGGTGGTGGGTGCCCCTGGTGGCTGGGGGGTGGGGGTGGTGGGAGACATGGGTGGGGGCCTGGTGGAGGATGCCCCTGCACTGCTGGGGGGTGGGGGTGGTGGGAGACATGAGTGGGGGCCTGGTGGAGGCTGCCCCTGCACTGCTGGGGGGTGGGGGTGGTGGGAGACATGGGTGGGGGCCTGGTGGAGGATGCCCCTGCACTGCTGGGGGGTGGGGGTGGTGGGTGACATGGGTTGGGGCCTGCTGGCAGGTGCCCCACAGTGCGTGGGGGTGGTGGGAGACATGGGTGGGGGCCTGGTGGAGGCTGCCCCTGCACTGCTGGGTGGTGGGGGTGGTGGGAGACATGGGTGGGGGCCTGGTGGAGGATGCCCCTGCACTGCTGGGGGGTGGGGGTGGTGGGAGACATGAGTGGGGGCCTGGTGGAGGCTGCCCCTGCACTGCTGGGGGGTGGGGGTGGTAGGAGACATGGGTGGGGGCCTGGTGGTGGGTGCCCCTGGTGGCTGGGGGGTGGGGGTGGTGGGAGACATGGGTGGGGGCCTGGTGGAGGATGCCCCTGCACTGCTGGGGGGTGGGGGTGGTGGGAGACATGAGTGGGGGCCTGGTGGAGGCTGCCCCTGCACTGCTGGGGGGTGGGGGTGGTGGGAGACATGGGTGGGGGCCTGGTGGAGGATGCCCCTGCACTGCTGGGGGGTGGGGGTGGTGGGTGACATGGGTTGGGGCCTGCTGGCAGGTGCCCCACAGTGCGTGGGGGTGGTGGGAGACATGGGTGGGGGCCTGGTGGAGTCTGCCCCTGCACTGCTGGGTGGTGGGGGTGGTGGGAGACATGGGTGGGGGCCTGGTGGAGGATGCCCCTGCACTGCTGGGGGGTGGGGGTGGTGGGAGACATGAGTCGGGCATGAGTGGGGGCCTGGTGGAGGGTGCCCCTGGTGGCTGGGGGGTGGGGGTGGTGGGAGACATGAGTGGGGGCCTGGTGGAGGCTGCCCCTGCACTGCTGGGGGGTGGGGGTGGTGGGTGACATGGGTGGGGGCCTGGTGGAGGCTGCTCCTGGTGGCTGGGGGGTGGGGGTGGTGGGAGACATGAGTGGGGGCCTGGTGGAGGCTGCCCCTGCACTGCTGGGGGGTGGGGGTGCAGGGGGACATGAGCAGGTGTGCAGGGTAGTTCCCTGTTTTGTGGGCTGCCTGCAGGGGCCGTGGAGGGTGTACAGGGAACACCTGTGAGGACCCACCCAGCCTAATCGCGTGTGTAACTTCCCACGCACCCCTGTAATACACGTACCAAGCCAAATCGCGTGTGAGAATTCCCGCGCACCCCTGAAATACACGTACCCTGCTGAAATCGCGTGTAAAACTTCCCGCGCACCCCTGAAATGCATGCGCCCAGGCTATTCGCGTGTGGAACTTCCCACGCACCCCTGAAATACACGCGCCCAGGCTATTCGCGAGTGGAACTTCCCGCGCACCCCTGAAATACACGTAGCACGCTGGGAGACATGAGTGGGGGCCTGGTGGAGGGTGCCCCTGGTGGCGGGGGGGGTGGGGGTGATAGGGGACATGAGTGTGGGCCTGGTGGAGGATGCCCCTGCAATGCTGGGGGGTGGGGGTGGTGGGTGACATGGGTGGGGGCCTGGTGGAGGCTGCCCCTGCACTGCTGGGGGGTGGGGGTGGTAGGAGACATGGGTGGGGGCCTGGTGGTGGGTGCCCCTGGTGGCTGGGGGGTGGGGGTGGTGGGTGACATGGGTGGGGGCCTGCTGGCAGGTGCCCCACAGTGCTGGGGGGTGGGGGTGGTGGGAGACATGAGTCGGGCATGAGTGGGGGCTTGGTGGAGGCTGCCCCTGGTGGCTGGGGGGTGGGGGTGGTGGGAGACATGAGTGTGGGCCTGGTGGAGGCTGCCCCTGCACTGATGGGGGGTGGGGGTGGTGGGAGACATGGGTGGGGGCCTGGTGGAGGATGCCCCTGCACTGCTGGGGGGTGGGGGTGGTGGGTGACATGGGTGGGGGCCTGCTGGCAGGTGCCCCACAGTGCTGGAGGGTGGGGGTGGTGGGAGACATGAGTGGGGGCCTGGTGGAGGCTGCCCCTGCACTGCTGGGGGGTGGGGGTGGTGGGAGACATGAGTGTGGGCCTGGTGGAGGCTGCCCCTGCACTGATGGGGGGTGGGGGTGGTGGGAGACATGGGTGGGGGCCTGGTGGAGGCTGCCCCTGGTGGCTGGGGGGTGGGGGCCTGGTGGAGGATGCCCCTGCACTGCTGGGGGGTGGGGGTGGTGGGAGACATGAGTGGGGGCCTGGTGGAGGCTGCCCCTGCACTGCTGGGGGGTGGGGGTGGTAGGCGACATGGGTGGGGGCCTGGTGGTGGGTGCCCCTGGTGGCTGGGGGGTGGGGGTGCAGGGGGACATGAGCAGGTGTGCAGGGTAGTCCCCTGTTTTGTGGGCTGCCTGCAGGGGCCGTGGAGGGTGTACAGGGAACACCTGTGAGGACCCACCCAGCCTAATCGCGTGTGATAATTCCCACGCACCCCTGTAATACACGTACCCAGCAAAATGGCGTGTGATAATTCCCACGCACCCCTGTAATTCACGTACCCTGCCAAATCGCGTGTGATAATTCCCGCGAACCCCTGTATTACACGTGCCCTGGCTAATCGCATGTAAGACTTCCCGCGTACCCCTGTAATACACGTTCCCTGGACAATCGCGTGTTGAACTTCCCGCGTACCCCTGTAATACACGTTCCCTGGACTATCGCGTGTTGAACTTCCCGCGTACCCCTGTAATACACGTACCCTGGCTAATCGCGTGTAAAACTTCCCGCGTACTCCTGATATGAAGGTTGCCCGCTTTGCGTTCCTTGTTTGGCAGCCCTGTAAACTGGTCCAGGGTTAGCGCAGCCCTTTGCGATGATTTAGCGATGTTGATGGCTTTTCCTTGCGCGAGGGCGTTCTTGGGGGCGTTACTGGCGCTGCTGCAGGGTCGCTGCGATTCTCTGCGCCACGGCTGGTTTGGGAGCATGGAATCCATGAATACGCTGTGCGCGGAAATCGGTTTTAGCGCACGTGCCTGGCGCAGACAATCGCACGCGGACACTCTGCGCCAGCCGCTTGCGACACTTTTCTGCGAAATTCTATGAATTACCCTGAAAGTTACCTATGTTCTAAATTGACAATTCTTTCTATATATAAAAGTGCAAATGTTATGAAATTTGACTGATTTATTTCAGCTTGTAAGGTGTGCAAGGGACGGGAGTGTCTTTAAGTTTAGACACTTTTTGTTTTATGTTTAACACATGCTCCAGTGTCAGGGCGTGTATTCCTCCCCAGCACCCAGAATTGTAATAAAAGTTCTCTAAATAGTTATTTAGTTTTTGAGTAATTAGGTGTGCTCTGATAGATACTTCTTTTTGTAATGTAAGGCACACTGGCAGACCATAGCCGACCACATAAGTGCCCTTGGATTTGTGAGGCGCACAGCTGATGATTGCATGACCTGAAACGCAGAGCAAAGAACAAGCTGGCCTCAAATCATGCCGCTAATCTGGTGACTGGCGGTGGGTCTCCACAAGAGGACAACTAACTCACTGAACATGAGTCTGTTGCTGGGGCCTTCGTCACAGAGGAACATATCCAAGGTGTGGGAGGACTACCTGATTATGATGCATTGTCCGGTGAGTGCCATGCATGTGTGTGTAATGCATGTGTATGTTGTTTGGGTGACGGGTTCTGATTGAGTGCCAGGTGAGGGTGTGTGTGCCTGAGTGGTATGGGTCACCCATGTGCTTCATCCAAAACATTCAGCGGCCTTGGATTTGTGTGTGACAGTATCCCTTCTGCCCACATTAGTAATTTAGCGCAACATTATGGCAGTTGCCCTTGAAGTGGCATCTTGCAACAAGATTGTTTGTATTTTTCAGTGTTCATTCAGGCTGATTGTTTCAATTCTCCCACTTTTTCTACGCATTCCTCAGCCCTATTGTCACATTTGTGACATGCTTCTGTCATTGAAGAACCCCACATTGGCCCACATTTGTTACCTTGTTAGGTGAATGATTTGACCATTCAGGCTAATTGAGTATTGGCCTGCTCACAGGAATTTTTGGGGCCTGTTTGAATGTGTAACATGATAGTTCTTTCCTGACATGTTGAAGTGCATAGCCATTGATGTGTACATCGGACTGCAATTACTGTATTTTTGTACACTGGATGTGTTGCAGTGTGTGGCACATGCCTATTTTGTCACACTATGTAGCATTTTTCATCTCATCATGTCCATCTCACATGGATGGCTGACAGTATTCATTCGCTGACATATGGATGTACTTGTGGAATGTACCATGGCTATGGTACATGCCATCTGTGTGATGGCATATGTCATGTATGTGTATTGGACATGCCACACACAGGCCAATGTGTGATGGCAGTGCTACCCACAATGCAGCAAATGTCTTGCTCTTCCATCTTGGTGTCATCAGTGTCTGCCTTTTGCCTCCCCTTCCAACTCAGTGACAGTGCATGCATGGGAGGGTTATAGTCATGTGGGACATGTGTAAATCATGTACTGGTTCTGTAGCTTGTCAGGCCTATTTGTGTGCTATGGTGCTAATGCCTGCTTCCATTTTTTGTCTTTCATGTTTTTGCAGGGGATGACGCACTTGATGCTGTTGAGGTTGAGGAGATGGTGCAGACCCAGGAAGAACCTCAGGCACGACCGGGCACCAGTGGGGGACGTGGTGTGGTGGTGGGTGAGAACCCAATCTTGCTGCAGACCATTCTGTCGAGGGGTGCCTCTGGGTGCACCTCCCCAGACCTCTGTTCAGGTGCTGATTCGGATGATGAGACCTATGTGCCGTTGCAGGTAAGTGTTTCTGGCAGGCATTCTGTTCTGTCCAACCCACCTGCACCAGGGGTAGAAACCTCTATGGGGATGTCAGTGTTGGTAAATCCACCTTTGGCGGTTACGGATGCAGGGCACACTCCACAACATCTGATCCTGTTCCTGGGCCAGCAGATCAGAGGGGGAATGCAGTCCTGCAGCCTCAGGCAGTGCTGGCAGAGCAAGGTGCAGATCGCCTTGCCCCAAACAGGTGTGGTGCCCGCCGACGCAGTGGCCGTACGCCACCAGGCAATACCATATGGGAACAATCCATGTACGGTATGGCAAGCCAACAGGCAGCGTCAGTTGAGATGATGGCTCAAGCAATGGAGAGGGTGGCCACTTCCATTGTCCCCCCTGAAAGGCAGATGGAGCAACTACAGCAGGCAACAGACTCCATTTGCCAATCACACAGGGAGGACATGTTGGCGTCCAACAGGGACAGACGGGCGGCACTGGAGACTCTACGCCAATCAATATCAATAGTGTCCCAGGGCCACAGGGAAGCCCTGAGGGTAGAACTCCACCACCTCAGGGAGACTCTTGTTGCCCTTGAGGCTTCCACTAACTTGAGGACAGAACAGTAGCTGGAGCGGCTCACACATTCGCTCTCAACTGAGATGCAGGCAACTCGGGAGGAGATCCGGGCATCACGTCAGGTGCTGCATGGGGATCTCTGCACTATAATCCTACAGAATGAGACCTTCCACACCCGCATGCTTGCTGCCATGGAGGACCATACCAGGGCTTTGCGTGGGCTGCCTCCCATAGCACCACCTCCTCCTGTGGCAGCACCACCTCCTGTGGCAGCAGCAGAGGGTGATGAGAGCGACAGCAGCAGTTCTCCCACAATGGCATAGCCGTGCAGGCCATGAGCCCATGGAGTTTTTTTTTCTCCCAACATCCACACAGATGGCTGTTGGTGTGCACCCTGTCCTCGGACCTCCTGGGTGGCCTCCCTCCCCCTCCGGCCCCCACATGGGCATTTTTGATTTTTGATTTGCTCCCGTGGGCATCCACTCTATCCGGCTGGGCACATGCAGGCTTGTCCTGAGTTTGGGATAGATGCTTGGGTTCGTGAGACACACACCCCTCCTGCTTCCCATTTCCATGGGCTTGCAAAGGGTGTGCCCAAGTGACAGTGATTTACACGGCGACGTAGGACTCCCATGAGCTGTGTGGGCAGTCTGTAGACAATACTGTGTATACATTCCTAGTGGATATTGTTGTTGAATTGTACACTGCATGGTGTATTGCTATGTGCTTGTGCATCCAAGTCTTTCTCCTAATTTGCAGGTTAATTCCTCATGTCTTCACAAGGCCGTCTACTTTGGAGATGGAGTTCATGTTGTAAGCAGTGCACTTAGACATTTGCGTGGCATCAGCACTGTACAGTTGGAAGTGGTCGATGTGCTGGCATAATCAGGTTGTGAGACTACCACTACTTTAACTTAGTACTGTCATGTTTATGCTATGTTTGAGGTTGTGTAGCTGCATTGTATTGTTGGTAAGTATTTGGTCATGTGTGTTGTTAGTTCGACATTACTGGGAGCATATTGTGTGTGGGCAGTTTCCATTAGGGACACTGTACTTTGACACTTGTGTCATGTTTTGGGGATTGCTTTGTTTGCTCTCACATAGCATGACATGCCATGGTGTGTTGGGTGACGGTGCTGGGGAGGGGTTGGGTGACATGTCACTGTTGCCATGTTGTATTTTGCAAGGGGGTAATGATTTTAGCAGCATAGAAGTGTGTCTTTTATGACACAGCATTGGTGGTGTTTGTGTAGGTAGGGATGCACACAATGTAACACTTCAAGGTGACCTATCTCAGGCTGGTATGGTTGTGACAGTTGACTGTCCCTTATATCATCATCATTGATTGTCAGCTGGTATGTGCCAGGGCTGTGTGCACTCCACAGGGGTATGATTTTAGGTAAACTAATTAGCCACCAGCTGCATACGGGCTGCCTCACCCCGTGCCCTTTCCCCTCCCATGCGCAGCGGCCGTGCATGTGGTTGGGGATGTGGCGGCACCACCATGTCCACCGGCAGGCCCCGACATGTTGCAATGTTGTGCAGGACACATGCTGCCACTATGATCCTGCACACTACTGGGGGAGCGTATAACAGCTGCCCGCCAGAACGGTCAAGGGAGCGAAAGCGTGACTTGAGCACTCCGAATGTGCGCTCCACTATGCTCCGGGTTGCAATGTCGGCTGTGTTGTATCTTACCTCGGGTGGCGTGGTGGGGTTCCGAATTGGCGTCATCATGTGGGTGCTCAGAGGGTAGGCACTGTCCCCTGGGGAGGTGATGATGGGTATCATTAGTGGGGTTGTGACATTACTCAGTATGTGACATGCATGCATGTGCTGTGTCATTTATACTCACCGAGCAGCCATGTATCGCCATGCCGTCCAGCTTCTAGGTCCCGGTTTAGGGTTGACATTCTGTAAATAAAACTGTCGTGGGTGGACCCTGGATAGTTGGCATAGACTGAGGTGATGATTCCCTTGGCATCACATAAAACCTGGAAGTTGATGGAATGCCAGTGCTTGCGGTTTCAATAGATGTGCTCAGATGCCCTGGAAGGACGTAGAGCCACATGGGTGCAGTCAATGGCACCTAGCACTTTGGGGAAGTGTGCCACCCCGTAAAAATCCTGGACGACAGCCTGCCTTTCTGCAGGTGTTCTGGGCAGGTATATGTGCCTGCGGACTGATGGGTGTGCAGTCATGATGGCCAAGACCAAGTGTAGGCAGCGTGACTGCGTGGCCTGTGACACCCCCCCACTATGGCACTTGTCCGCTGAAATGATCCAGTTGCCAAGAAGTGCAGTACATTGAGGACCTTATGCAGGCGGTTGAGTGCTTGGGAGCACAGGGTGGGTGATGTGAGGTCATCCTCCCACTCACTGACCAGGTCGAGTATTATGTGAGGTGGAAACCTGTACCTCCCGTAGACCTGGTCATCAGGCATCCCAAAAAGGCTGGTTCTAGGTGTAAAAATTCTGGGCCTGACTATCCTCCTCCTCCTGCGGTATCCCACAACCACTGCTGCTAGGAACGGTATATTCATTCTGGCATCTGTGCTTGTTTGTTGTTTGCGCGCACATTTATGCTGCGCGGGTCCACGTACGCCTGCTTCCTGCTGGCGTACATGTTTCCTGATTAGCGCGTCTTTTTTGCTGCACGCCTTAGCCGTGTTTGATTCCATGAATACGTGTTTTGAACCTGCGTGTGGGCGTTCCGCGCACTTGCCTCCTGTACTTCCCCCGTGACACCCACATTTTCATGAGTTGTTCCCCATTCCACGTGTCAGACACCCTGTTCCTCCTACTTTTGTTGGGTGCGCCGCGTTATGTGCGATTTCGCTGTGTGTGTAGCGCACGCTGCTTGGAGATGTGTGCGCCAGCGTGCGCCACGCAGAATTTTGGCGCACATCCTGGGATTTACATGCGCACGGACATCCATGAATCGCTGTGCGTGGATTTCGCTGCGATTTTCGCACTGGCACTGCGATTCGCACGCTTGCGCTGAAAATTTCAGCACACATTAATTCCATGAATCGGCCTCTTAATCTGTTTAGATTTTTACAAAGACGTTTTGGTCTTTACTATGCGTTCTCAAAGTTCTCGACGTAGACCATGAAAGACAATACTTCTTTTATAATTTGGTGTGTCTTCATTTTCAGCCACCTACCCACAGTGAAACAGAGTATATCTAAACTCTTTCCTAAAACTCTGATTAGTAGATATATCTCATTTATTTTACAAACATTGTACTTCATTGTTTTTTATCTATACCCTACTGTTTACTTGTTTCATATGTACACAGTCATCACCTTCTACACTCCTTAACACTCAAAATAATGTAGATCGAACCATTTATGCAACCTGGTACATATAGGAAACACTTGTACATATTAAAATATACACTGTTTTACACAATAAAACAGAAGTAGAAGATTGCAGAATGGTGTTCTCTCTTCTATTTTATGTGATCTTCAGAATCTTACCTCTACATTTATTTCATACTGTTTTTAAAATACATCCTAGTAACAATCCATCTTCTACTTTACATAAAACCCTTATTACCCTATCCTTCCAATTGAAACTTTTATTTTGCATGTTTATATTCACAGAAAATACAAAACATATATTTTAAAACTTTGTTTCCAACAATATAAGTAAGCATTCTTTAAACGCTTTTGCAATCTAGCTTGGTGTGTGACTATAGAATCATTAAAAACATGCCAATTTATTTCTGTATGCACCCATGTTGTGAATTGTCCACAGTGAATGGATGTCCCTTCATGAAAAATAATTGCACACGTCTTAAATGTTTTATTACTAATAGAAACTTGACTATTTTCAAAATTAATTACTGACGTAATCATTTTCCTACCATCTACATTGTATCTTTGAAAAATAATCAATACATACTTATTAAAAACTTGATTTTGCAGTGTTGATTGTAAATTAAAACCACAGTCACATGCATTGCATGTCATGGAAGACTTTAGGTAAGAAGATCAGGAAAGTTATGATC
Source organism: Ambystoma mexicanum (assembly GCF_040938575.1). Lineage (NCBI taxonomy): Eukaryota > Metazoa > Chordata > Amphibia > Caudata > Ambystomatidae > Ambystoma > Ambystoma mexicanum. The sequence continues at coordinate 342,088,109 of NC_090928.1, read as the reverse complement.
AGGGATCGGAACATATACAAATCTTTCAGAAAAATCTTGTGTAGAATAATCTTTCTTACATTGTGGACACATATGATTCCACTCGTAACTAATTCCTACATACCTACCTACACTAACACTTTCCTGCACTAATAAATCGAAGACAGTTATTACAAATTCTTGGCTATCTTCCAGTGTATTTTGAGAAAATTGTTGATTTCCACTTTTAACATCTTCTAAATTTCAGTTTGACTTGCCAAATGTGTACTGTGTGGTTTTTCATCTACATATATTTTAAGAAATTAATGCTCCAGACATAGCTGTGTGTCTGCTGTGGAAGCTACCTCTTGCATCAATTGAGTCATTTGAAACAACACACACAAAGCTCAAGTACAATTGCATTCAACTCCTGTCTCATTATAAAATCTGCAATGAGATTATGTTATACCTGAACAACCCTCCAACTCCGGTAGACTCAGTTGTTTTTTTAGTATTAATAGAAATGATTTGATTTGAATGTAGTTTCACTGACTCCTTATGTTTCCTGGTTAATAGATTAGCAGGTACAGGTATAAGATTCAGGTGATGAGCATATAGTACATGCAACCTATTATATTCTTTAATGCAAGAAATGTCAGCCATCACTTTTCTTTCACTAACGTTTATTAAAAATAAACCTTCTATATTTTTCACACGTGACAAAGCTACATATGACATTCCTTCTTTAAGCACTGTATAACCAATGTCAATAAGTGCTGCTTCTAAAGTCAACCCTTGTAATTTATGAATAGTTATTGCATATGCAGAGCACAATGGAAACTGCAGTCTTTTCACAAAGGTATCCTTAAAAAGCATGAAATGTGCATAGGTCTGAGAAATTAAATGAGCTGCTGCTACATGATTGAACTTCACTTCAACATGTTCAATATTTGTACTCTGAGGAAAAGTGTGAATTGCAATCACTCTTCCCATCGCTCCACTAACTAAACCAATTCCTACATTCAAATTCCTATTTATCATTACTGGTGCATTGATGCACAGATTTAAAACTGCTTCTAGACCAGTTGTTTTAGAAATTGAATTCTCTAGTTAACCTAATCAAGCTTTTGCTCTCTTATCCAACTCTAATGGCATAACATGACCATCTAAAACATCACACAATTTTATCTCCACAATATTTTCCTTCTCTGACAGTAGCATTTCAGAGTTAAACTTGTTACACTCTGCAAGTGTGCAGATCAAGGCAACACAAGAAATGTGTCTTTCCATAAGAGTCAACATGACATCAGACCGACTGCTATCTGCATGAAACATGCAAGAAATCAGTCTTCCCTTTAAGACTGCTTTCACATTCTCCTCAAGAACACCTATGTGAATCTCATTAAGAATTACTGCATACTCTAAGTCTGCAGATTGCTTCATATTAATGGTAAGTTCCTGTAATTCAAAACAATTCCAAATATTCAAATGACCAATACTTCCTATACTTTTTTGACTATCCTTAGATTGCAGCATTTTGAAAACTGGTTGACCTGTCACAGGAGTTAATTGTAACAAGTATCCAAAAACAAGTGCATGATTACCTCCAAACAAAATGTTGTAGTCAGTCTTCAGAACCTCTTGCATTCACAAGTGAATGAAAGCCAGCATCAAGTTAGACACCATACTTTCCTCATCTATAATGAAGGTATTACATTTTCGAATAACTTTTCCTACTTCTTGTGCTGCCTTGATACAAGTTTTCAATGCTCTAGTTTGTTGTGATGCTCTACTGGTAACCACAACAGTCAATGTAAAGTAGCACCTCCTACATTGAATGCTGCTAAACGTGTTGGAGCAGTTACAATACATGACAAAGAGCAGTCAATTAAATGTTGGATCATAGCTCTTATTGCATGAATTAAAAAAGATGTACCTGTTCCTGCTTGTCCACTTTCATACAACAATACTGGTTGGTCTTGCAAACAAATACATTCATGCTTGTCATGCTGTAAACCATGTAAAAACTCTTTTATTTAATAATAAACTTATTTATGCTCTACATGAAGTTTACTAACCATTTCATCACAATTGCGTCTATGGGAAACACCACTTATTTTGGGACACCCTCTAACTTTGCCCCCCCCCCCTGCAGGAATCCTCGCCCAACCTCGCAGAATCAATCGGACAGGGTCATATACTTTTTGTGCAACATTTTGTGAGGGATTGTCTAGGGTGAGGGGCAAGTTATAAGCCACCCAAAAAGTGCACTGCCTATGTGTTGAGCAACTTAACCATAACTACATGGGTGCTACCACACACCGAGTAATATATATATCAAGGAAAAAACTTTAGTTGCAAGGATGTTAATTAGAGAACTTTACACAACAAAACCCTTGAAATTCAGCAAAAGCCACCTGTTGCGCAGCCTATGACCACAATAATGACATCACAGATCACATCACTGATGACATCACTAATTACATTACAACAGTAACCAGCATTAAGGATGGCCTTCCGCCATGGTCAGTTTGCACGGCCAAATATATTTGAACACACTAATGGGTGCAAATCAAGGCCTTCTGTCATAGACACTGGCCATAGTCTTCACCCATGTGCACTGTATATTTCTAAACACTAACAGGCCACCAACTGCAGAATTTGGCCTTCACCAGTGGCTACAGATCTCAGCTGTTTCCACTTTATATTATATACACTAATCAGCCACTAGACCGGGGCTTTAGCACAATACTGACCAGTGGCCACAGTCTTTGGCTGCGCCCACTATATATTCTCATATATAAATGGGTCACTAGCCATGGCCTTTGACTATGAGTAATTTGTACATCTTTTGGCCATGTCCACTACATATTTTAAAATACAAACATGCCATAAGCAATTCAATTCGGATGTACCCACTGTGTATTATACAACACTAACCAGCCCCTATCTATGGCCTATGGACGTCCCCTGTATATTATAAAACTTACCAGCCACTAGCCATGGTCTTCAACACAATACTAGGCAGTGACCATGGCCTGTGGCAGTGCCTACTGTAAATTATAACATGTTAATGGGCACTAGCTATGGCCTTTAGCTATGGCCACTGACTAAGGTTTTAAATGTTGCCATCTGTATATTTCAAAATAGTGACGGGCCACTTGGCATGGCTTTTAACTAAGCACATTGGTATTTTGCAACACTAACTGACAACTAGCTATAGTGTTTGGTGATGGCCAGTGACCACAGCCTTCGTCATGGCCAAGTCTATGGCCTAAATTGTTATTAAGAAAGTCAAAGTTTTTGTTGAGCTAATTTATAATCATGTTATGTCTAATGCCATTATTTATGTAATCTGTTATGTACAATGTAATAAGTGATGTCACCAGTGAGGTCATCAGTGATGCATGGGTGATGTTATCATTGTGTCATAGGCTGTGCAAGAGGGTGCACAAAGTTAAGGTGGCTTTAGCTGAATTCCAAGGTTTTGTTGCGTTAAGTTCTCACCATAATGCCATACAACTAAAGTTTTTTCCTTGAATTTCAAGGATTTTTTACAATGTATTTCTCACTTCAACATCCCAGCAACTAAATGTTTTTCCTTGAATTTCAAGGGTTTTGTTATCCCATACATTTTTTCCACACATGGCCAGGGGCCACGGCCTGGGACTGTGCCCACTGCATATTTTAGAACACTACCAGACCACTAGCCATGGCATTTGCCCATGGCCGGTGGGCACGAGGTTCGGCTGTACACACTGTCCATTTTAGAACACTACCAGGCACGTCCATTCTATGTTTTAAAACATTTTCAACCCATCACTCAAATACGTTCATTAATCCCAAACTGATTTTGACCTGTTTTGACAATGGCATTATGTATAACATATTGCAGGCTTTGAGAAATCACAATGTTTTGAGGCAATGTGCAGTGAGATAAAAATATTCAGAGGATCACACACTTTGGTTAAGAAGCATGCTACAACCCCCTTGTTTAATGAGTGGTATTTTGGTGACTGTTGTGATACATCACACAACCTCAACTAACCACATTTAAGCAGCACAGTAAAGGGAAAGAATGACCAGCTGCAAGACTAACATATGCCCAGGTACTTTTTCACCATTGCAAAAAATCAAAAGCTGGCACCCATGAACGTACACCCAGTAAGTGAACAAATATCGTAAAAAGTGAAGTATCCAAATGTAGTTCAATAGACCTCTCTTTAGAAGAAAGTGTGCAAGACAAAATAGCATTGTACATGTAATAAAAGTAATGAACACCAAAAAAACAACCTGAGAGACAAAATGTTCAAATAAATATGCTAGCCATGTATGAAAGGTTCTCACCTTTTAAACCCAGACATCTGTTGTGAAATATTCCCTGGAAAACTAAATCCCAATAAGAAACAAGTGCTTGTCTTCTTCTGATCAAGCATCTGCACTGGAAACATGACAACTTTAGTTAAATTCTTATACCAAATACTTGAACAAGCTTGCCAACCTAAAAAAAAACAAGGGGTTCTGTCCGCCCACTTAAGAAAAGTTACGCTGTCCACACACCTGTGTCTTTTACTTGTGCCCTGAAAAGCAACCACAATCAGGGGAAAATAACGGCACCAGTTTTCAGGATTGCAAGCTCTCTTGCCACATTGTGGGCAAATACCTATGACTTACTTGCCCTCTCATCATTTCCTCTCCTCACCACCATGTCTGGCTTTCAGCAATACTCAGCTTTATAAAGATAACTTGAAAAGTACACATACCTTGTTAAGCATAAAGTGTTGGGAAAGAGGTGGTTTGTCATGCCCCTCCTGCACTCCCGCAACACAGATCTCACTTGCGCTGAAGGGGGGGGAGACGTCCCCCCTTCTTCTCCACTACAGTCAGTGTTGGTCACTTACTAATTATTAACATGAAACGTATGTAACTAGACCTATCAACAGGCAAAAGCTCCATTTTGTATTCCCGTCAGATGCCTTCTTTTACTAGGCCTGAAAATGATTTCTAATGATTGAAATCTAATGATTTCACACCACCGGCCCAGAACCCCCACCCTACTGCCTCCTGCCAACTTCGCACAAACACAGTTCTCATGGAAGTCCAGCTATTAATTATTGCAACCTTCAGTGCCGTCCTAGAACAGATGAGCTCATTGCACTGTTTGAGACCAGAACATGCCTCTGCCTGAGAACCCATCCATCTCCACTAAACCTGCTTGTGTCCCTTCTGACCGCCACCCTGCTAAGCTGTAAACTACCAGGCCCATGCCCCTCTGCTCTTTGATACAGATACACATCTGGCCCCCTGTGGTGACCAAATGAAGACACTGCTGAGAGTCCTGACCCCTGTTGGGTATCTTGTGGATATTTGGGGCATTGCAGTATTTTCTTACCGCCAAAATACCTTTAGCAATAATCACGCTCTGTATTCATATTGGGTCACACATGACAATAATACATTGCATTATTTCAGAATTCAGACCTATTTAGATGGTATGCGCGGTAGTTTGCGTGGTTGGTTGGTATAGTGGTTGGTTTATTTGTGGCCCCAATATCCAACATCCCTTGTTTTTATCTAGATTGTTCTTGATCACTAGAGAGACCTCAGGCCTACATTTTAGGGATACCACATTTTCAGTGTTAGTGTTGTGTTCCACCATGGGCAATTGTGGTATTTTTGTGGTAATTTCCACTACCTCATATACGGTAGGGAACTATGTCCAGAGAGTCTCTCTTACCGTTGATTCATGTACCTCCAACAGGCTATGCTACAAACAGTCACTCACAACTGCTTTAAAATGACAATTGCACTGTTTAAAAATCTACTCACGTTTAAACCTTTCCCCATGCAAAATGAAAGAGAAAAATCATATACACTAGCTATCTGTTTTCAAATATTTTTGTATTATAGAAATTTAATTTAAACACAGTTTAACTTTTTTTACAGAAATAAATAAAATGGTACAACATTATTTGTGATAAAATGAACAGAGAGCTGCGAGAATATATTCAATTGGTAACATTAAATATGCTGATAAGAGACTGAGACTCCCTCTAATACACTGACTGAACAGCTTCGCGCACTTTCGCACAGCTCCCACTCGCTTCTGTAATTACCTTATCTGTTCAGCATGAGTTATATCCGGCTATTCTCTTTCTGAATTTGGCTCCCTTGAAGATCAACCCCAGTGAAAACAAGCATCTGCCGTTCTCAAACCGGGGTTATTGCCTGGAGCTCTCAGCTTTTGCAGCAGGAATGTCCCAGCCAAGAAAGAGATCCTTCTCCCAGCTCTGCAAGATGTCGACTGTCTTCCCCCTCTTCTCAAGCTCCTCCAGCAAAGTTCTAATCACAGCCTCTAGCATGATACTTGCTATGACGCTGCTCCAATCAGAATCAATCATGTCATCTCCTCCCTCACTACACAATGGTTCACTTCTACAGTGGCAATTGTAACAAACTTATTTCCTGCTCCTTCGAGCTCTTTGCTTCCTGTAGTTATATGGACAGAGCAGCAGAGAAAAAAATGAATGTGCGTTTAAAAGTTCACTTTCAGAGTAGGCCTAATTCTGCAGTGGAGACACATTTTTATCAGTGGGTTATGTTAAATGAAGTTTTATTAGTCAGGTTAGTTGTTAATAAGGTTAGTTATTAATTTTCAAATGTGTCTCTTGCAACATAGGCATTTCAGGTGAAAAATAGTGTTCATTTTGAATGTGCAGATGTGTGCTTTTAACTGTAAAAATGGATTTGCGAGGCCACCAGGGGGCGCGCAGGCAATGGCTGCCTGAGTGTGTCGCTCCCCCCGTAGCTGGGCCGTATCAGGGAATTGAGCCCCCCCCGGAACCCCCCAGGCGGATGAGACAGGACGGAAAGGTGTGGTGAACCCCCCGGGCATCTAGCGAGCGAAAGAGCGACGCTCGGAGCCCCCGGGATCGAGGAGAACGAGACCCGTGGTTTCGGGCAGATACGGGGCGGTGCTAGGCCTCGGCGGCCGCACGCCGGACAAGCGCGGGGACCGGAGGAACCTCCAGGGCGGAGCCGCATCCCTCCCCCCCTCGGCTTCTGCGCCCCCGAGGTCCGGGAACCAGCGGGATAGCCTGCCCCGCACCAAGACGGGCGGAGCTCGGACAAGGCTTGGCCCGGAGCAGGAGGACAGGCGCTCCACACGTGCGGAACTCGGAACTACGCCACCCTCCCGTGAGTTACTTCGGCGATGACGGGCAGTCCCCGGGTGCGAGGCCCCCGCCGGTCCTCGGTGGGGCGAGTGCCCACCCGGGAAGACAGAGTTATCCCCCCTCGTTGGGGGCCGTGGAGGCCCGAGGGGGGCGGCCCAGGCATTCTGGCCCACAAAGATCGACGGACGGACGGGGGGGAAGGCCCAACGGACTGGCGGCTGACCCTACAGGGATTTCGCTTTAAGGAAATGGCGTCCAGCAGTAGAAGCCAGAGTCCCCTCCAGAGACCTGAACAGGCAGAACAGGCCTCAGGTCCCCCTGAATCTGCCATGGAGAGAGGCTTCGCCTCTGTATTACAGGAGATCAGGGATATGCGCTCGGACATCGCCCAAAAATTTGAAAAAATAGACCAGAGGGTGGACAAGGTCGAGGACAGATTATTGCAAGTGGAGGCCAACCAAACATCAGCGACGACCCTGGAGATGGACCTGGGAATGAGAATAACGGCCCTGGAAAAGAGAGAAGAGGAACGGTCCAGGCAAATGGATGACTTTGAAAATAGGGAGAGGAGGAACAATCTTAGATTCTTCGGGATTCCAGAACAGGAAGGGGAAACGGAGAGAGACATCACGCACACGGTGAGGGACATCATCACCCTCCTCTTCGCCGGTGAGATGACCACGGAACCCATGTTCGATAGAGTGCACAGAGCGGGGGGCAGGGCGGGGGGCCCCCGCTCTGTATTGGTCCGGTTCCACTACTACACTGAAAAAACCAAGGTACTGGAAGAAGCCAGGAAGGCCAGGGAGATCACTTATAACAATGCCCAGATCACGATTTACCAGGATCTCTCGGCCTATACCCTGGCCAAACGCAGGATGTGTCGTCCACTAACGATCCTGTTGAAAGATAAGGGGGTCCGCTACCGCTGGGGATACCCCTTCTCATTGTCCTTTGAATATATGGGCCAGCGGTCGACCCTGACCACGGAGGACGACAAACAGATGGCCACCCAGGACTATGTGGGGGACCCGGACCCCAGGAGGGCCCCTTCGGGGCCCGGGAGGGAAGCCTCGGGGAGCCCAGGCCCATCCAGGGACAGGAGACGCAAAACCGGAGCGAGAAAATTCAGAAAAATGAATACCCCCTCGCCGTCCAAGGAGGGAGAGCGGAACGATCCTGAAAGCTGAGACCCAGGGGAGGCCTGCAGAGTCACGGGGGACGTTGGGAATAACCAGCGAATTCACCGCTACCAGCCCCCATACGAACAGCAAGTATGATGGAACCAGGGAGGGGGACAGCAAAGCGGGGGGGAGGGGGGGGCTCATAGGGACAAGCTTCAGAATGAATGCCCGGCTGCGGCGGGTAAGCTGGTGGTTCGGCCAGTAGCCAGGGATGGCGGATCTACTTGGCCGGACGCCGGGGAAGGGGGAGGGGGGTTACGTAGTTGGGGTTGTTCAGTTTGGGGAAGGGGGGCAGTTAGGGTTTTGTTTTTGGCCCGCCCGGGGGGAAGGGGAGGGGGGAGACGGGGGACAAAATACTGATTTAAGAGAGCACGCCAGGAAGAACGAGATATGTGCATTGGCCAAGAGTGAGGAGGTTCTAGATCATGGCTGACAGTCTGCCCTCTCTGGGCGTGGGTTCCCTAAATGTACGGGGCTTAAACACCCCCACGAAGAGGTCCCTGGTCTGCAGGGAGTTCAGGAGGTCCAAACTTGACTTCCTTCTTGTGCAGGAGACGCACTGGCCGCGGGGTAAGGAGCCCAAAATGCGGGGGGAGGAATAGGGGAGGTCTTCAGTGCCTCCCACAGAGGCAAAAAGAGGGGAGTTGCCATCCTGGCATCGAGGAATATAGGGTTTGAGAACGAGGCCATGTTGAAGGACCCGGAGGGTCGCTACCTGATGTTACGGGGGTCCCTTCAGGGGGCCCCAATTACCCTAGTGGTGATTTATGCTCCAAATGAAGGCCAGGCCCTATTCTGGGCAAAGGTAGGGGACAAACTCAAACAATTCTCCCATGGCTCTGTGGTGGTGGGCGGGGACTTTAATATGGTCTTAGACCCTAACCGGGATAGAAAACGAATAGGCCCGCAGCACGCTAGGGCGGCAGACGAAATCATGGCACGCAACTTCCAGGGGGTCAATCACGACCTGGGACTGTTGGACACGATCCCGACCCCCAGAACGGATACCCCCCACTTCACCTTCTATTCGGCCACTCATGCATCGTTCTCTAGGATCGATTACATTTTGGTGGACGAGATCCTGCACCCTTTCACCTCGGGCCATAGGGTTGACCCTGTTCCCTGTTCTGACCATGACCTGGTCCGTATTACGATAGCGAGGGGAGGTCTAAACGAACGAAGGGGGAGGTGGAAATGTAACGACTCTTTGCTGAAAGACGAGGTACGTGCCCAGGAAATACTCGAGGCCATTAAAGATTTCTTTGACATGAACGACAATGGGGAGGTGGGGGTGCACACCCTGTGGGATGCCTTTAAAGCCACCTTACGAGGAGTCCTGATTAAAATGGGTGCCCAGAAAAAGAGGGAAAGGGAGGTTCACGAGAGACGACTGAGGGACAAAATAGCCCGGCTTCAACCGGGGGGGCTCCCCTCAGCCCCCTTGGAGCGTGGCCAGATAACCGCCTTGGAGGACTGTAGGCTCCAGCTGAGGGACCTCCTCCTCCACCAGACAGAGAGGAACCTCCAATTAGTAAAGCAAAAGTATTATGAAAAAGGGGATAAGGCAGACAGGATTTTAGCCTGGAAGCTGAGGGAGGAACAGAGGAGCAGACTGGTGAAAGCGGTTAGGAGTGAAGAGGGGGTGATAGGGTATGACTCAACCCACATTGGAGAGGCCTTCCGCCAATACTACGAGAAATTATACTCGTCCGAATTTAGGGGAGGGAGGCGGAGATAGAGGGGTTCTTGGACTCAATGCGGGTTCCGGCCTTGTCAGAAGAAATGGCGGATGGGTTGGAGGGCCCAGTCACGGAGGAGGAGGTGGAGCGGGCGATTAGGGGTATGAAAGGGGGCACATCACCCGGGGAGGATGGTTACACAACCTATTTCTATAAGAGGTTCTGCTCCGCTCTGTCCCTCTATTTGGCCAGGGTATTCAACGCAGTGCTGGAAGGAGGTACCCTCCCGGACTCCATGATGGAGGCGATAATAGTGGTGCTTCCCAAGGACGGTAGAGACCCCTTGGAGTGCTCCTCCTACCGCCCAATTTCCTTATTGAACACTGATGTAAAGATCTTAGCGAAGGTGTTCGGGGGACGAGTGGAAGGGGTCCTCCCGAAGCTGGTTCACGGAGATCAGGTGGGGTTCATCAGGGGGAGACAGGGCTCGGACAACATCCGAAAAACTATAGACCTGCTCCATTACGCCCAGGAGTCAGATCTCGACGCGTGCGTCTTATCGCTTGACTCGGAAAAGCGTTTGACAGAGTGGAGTGGAGGTTTATGGACCTCACCCTCAGGAAAATGGGCTTTGGGGCACACATAATGAGCTGGATATCGGCACTGTATAGGGCCCCGAGGGCTAGGGTCCAGGTGAACGGCAGGCTGACGGAGTCCTTCCCCCTTACGCAGGGAACACGGCAGGGTTGCCCGCTCTCCCCCCTCATCTATGTCCTTGCAATGGAACCCCTGGCCATAGCGGTCAGAACACACCCAGATATCAGGGGGATCCAGAGAGGGGAGGTAGAATTTAAACTCTCCCTGTTCGCCGATGATATTCTGGCCTATCTGGTGGACCCGAGAACCTCGTTCCCCCCCCTTATGTCCTTGATGGCGGTATATGGGCGCCTCTCGGGGCTTAAGATAAACCCCTCAAAATCAGTCCTGCTCCCCATGAGAACGGTAGACTCGGTCTTGGATCCTATGTCCAGCTTAGATGGGATTAGGGTGGGCAAATCCTCCATCCGGTACCTGGGCGTCCTCATCACTCGGAACCTGTCCTACCTCGCCCCAGCGAACTACGATCCTGTCATGGCAAGGGTCACCGCGGACTTGAGGAGATGGGGGACAATGATCCTGTCCTGGTACGGCCGAATGACGGCCGTGAAGATGAACGTACTCCCACGCTTACTGTACCTCTTCACCGCCCTCCCAACTAACGTACCCGAACACACTTTCAGGGTCCTCCAGAATGCAGTGAGGGAGTTCATATGGCAAGGTAGGACCCCGAGGACAGCGAGAGCGGTCCTGACTCTTCCGAGGGAGGAGGGAGGGTTCAGGCTACCAGATTTTCGACTTTATTTTCATGCGGCCCAGCTGCGAGTGTTTCTTGAACACATGAAGGAGGGGCTAGGCACGTACTGGACGTACCTGGAGGATATGGACGCTCACCCACTCAAAGTTAGGGACCTCCTGTGGGCCCCTAGTAAATTCATTCCCAATAGACTAAGATCACACCCAACGCTGGGTGTCCTCTGGGCGATCTGGCGGGAAGGTCCTCAGACAGCACACCTAACGACTTGGCCGTCCCCGTTATCATCACTATGGGGACACCCCTTCAGACTGGGAAGCAGGGGGTTCCGTAACGCTCAGGCCTGGTCGGACTCGGGGATGGAATGGGCGGGGCAAATGTTCAAGGAGGGGGAAATTCGCCCATACGAGGAAGTGAAAGAAGCCCTGGGTCGGGGATCCCTCTCCATATTTGATTATCTCCGCTTGAAGGGGATCTTGTGTGACCAAGCCTGGGGACAGAACCTGAATAGGCAGCTGACTCCCTTCGAAAAATTTGTGGACACAGCAACCTCTAGGAAGGGGGCGGTATCAGGGATGTACAAAATACTAAACACTGTCAACCTAGGGGAGAGGAGGAGGTTTCGTATTTTCTGGGACGATCTGGCGGGGGAGGAGATTTCGGAGGACGCTTGGGCAAGGATATTTAAGATTGCTTTCCATGGGAATTTGTTCACGGCGGACATGGAGCATAACTTTAAGATCCTGCAGGGATGGCATAGAGATCCTGCGAAACTAGCGAAAATGTTCACGGGAGTGTCCCCCGCGTGCCCGAGAGGGTGTGATCAGGTTGGCACGAGAGCTCACATGTGGTGGCACTGCCTGAAAGTCCAGGCATATTGGGCGGAGGTACGGGGCTGGATCGCTGAAATCACTGAAGACATGCTCCCCCAGAACCCTCTGACAATGCTGCTGGGCCTCCCCCCAGAGAATACAGAGATACTTAGATACCCAAGGATGTGGGAAACCATGCTGAGGGCAGGGAGGGTGGCCCTGGCACAAAAGTGGAAGAGCCCAGAGACCCCAACGAAGGAGGTCTGGTTGAAAAAGGTCAAACACATGTTTCTAATGGACAAACTGACTGCAATGATGAACAATAAACTGGGTACTTTCCAGGCGAATTGGTTTGGTGTACAGCAGTCCTGGGGATGGGATGTGCATTGAGCAAAGAGGAGAGAAAGGATGGGACCGGGAGCCCACGGCCCGGGAACAGGCGGATGAGTTGCAGCCACAAAGACAGCCAACGTACCACTTTTCTTGCGTGCTATAGACAAATAAAATGACGGCAGTGTCCCCCAACGAAGGGGATCTATCCGGGCGAAGCTACGGGGGGGGGTGCGGGATGGGGGTCGGGTCGTTGGGCCAGCAATCTGTATTTCCTTTTGATTCAGTTTTTTTGAGCCTGTTTGTTGTATTATTAAAAATGCTAATAAAACAAAGTTTAAAAAAAAAAAATGGATTTGCATCTTATATGTAAAAATCGTTTTTTGACTGAATAGCCTGTCTTTACTTATATGTCCATGTTACTCTGGCAACACATATAGCAATGCACCACACCCATGTAGTGGTGCTGCATAAAAAAATGCTACCTGTGCAGTAGTGCTGTACTCGGTGCTGTAACACGCCAAATATCTTTACATACCCTCCTTTTTTTTTTTTTAATTTGGCTACGATCCAAGCCAATTCCAAAAAAAAAAACTGCTCCTTTTCAGAGGATTTGGCCCTTGTTCAAGCCACAATCGAAAGAAATCTAACTTGCCCCCTTTCTTCTTTTCACAATGTAGCAATCCTATAAAATGAATATTCATGTGCATCAATGAAAAAGTTGCAATCAACACAGTATTCATCTGAGTTCATCAGTTTACAAAACGTTCTACATTTGCCTTCCCAATGGAAGTGGCATTAGTCCAAAGTTTCAATTTTATAAGTCAATTAAAAACAATAAAATAAAACAACTAAAACAAATAATTAACATAACAGATTAAAATAAATAATTAAAATAATAAATACGTGGAACTCCATATGTCAGGACTCTTGTCTGCCTCTGATATGTCCCGACCAGCGATGTCATATCATTTGGTTCATTCGAGTACTCTTTCATCTTGGCAATCTTGGATCCATAGAAGTCATCTTTTTTGGCATTCTGGTTATCTTGTCCTCACCTCCACCTGGAGGCAGGCATCTTTTGGTCTTCATCCAGGGGACTCCAGGACTCCATTGCCTCCCGTATAAATAGTTAATGTTCTAAACCAAATTAGAAAAGAAACATATTAAGTATATTGCACAATAGTAACCACCCTTTTGCCAAAAATAAAACTTTTTTTTTTCTGAAATTAAACACAGGTTAAAAAGAAAATAAGCATACATGAAACAACATTTTAAATTCAATGCGTTTTCATTCTGCACACCGAACATGAGCTTCCATTATATATATTTTTTTTTACTTTTTATATTATTTATTTATTTACTTATATTACAGTGTTTATGTGCCATTATAATAATGAACTTTTTAACTTCTCTGTCACTGCCTCCTGACTGTACCCAATTATTTTATCTTTTTGTGTTCAATGGACTTTATGTTGTATTGTGTGCATCAGTGGGTAGTAGCCTAAGGGCTTTTTGTTTCTACATGCTTAAGCCGCCTGATCTCGTGTCTGGGATGTCATGGCTTGATCTGATTTAGATGAACAAACTGCTCTATCGCCGTTTCACCTTCATTTTTCAAAATTTTATAAACCACAGGAGAGACCTTATCTATAATTCGAAATGGCCCCTGCCAGGCTGCTAGAAATTAAGAATTTTTCTGTTTACTTTTTCCAAAATGAAACGTGTACACCTGATCCCCAACACTGTATTCTCTCACTGATGTTCTTTTATCATAGTAAGACTTTGCACTGTCAGCAGCTCTTTCCAGATTTCTCTGCACATAAGCAAATGCATGTTGCAAATGCCTCCTCAGTTCATCAATATATTCATGAACTGTGGATGCACTCACAAGTGTTTGCTCATGTGTTCTGTATAGCAGGTGTTGTGGTAAAACCATTTTCCTACCTGTCAAGACCTCATGGGGCTAACACCTGTTGCTTTGGCAGGAGTTGATCTGATTGCCATTAAAACCAAAGGTAATCGTAAATCCCAGCTGGAACCTGCTTCTGCCACACATTTCTTTAAAATGTCCACAACAGACCTATTGCACCGTTCAACTCCACCTGAAGAAGCCGCCCGATATGCAATATGTAGTTTTCTTTTCACACCCAGTATTTGCCATACCTTACTCATTAGAGTACTTGTGAAATGACTTCCTCTGTCTGACTCAATTCTTTGTGGCAACCCAAACCTTGAGAACACAGGGTTCACCAGCAATGTGGCTGCTGTTTGCACACTACAATCTGGTGCAGGAATGCATTCAATCCACTTTGACATCAAACATTCCTCTGCTCGACCTTTTTAAAGGCCCTACACAGTCTATTTGTAAATCTGACCATGGAAGAGTTAGGCCTCTTTTCATTAATGGGGCTCTATGCATTGGTGGAGCATGTTTAAATTGGGTGCATACTAGACATCCTCTAGTATATAATTCCACATCTTGGGACATATGTGGCCAGTAAGCATAATCTTTTAGTATTTCCAATGTTTTTTTTTTAACCTCTATGGCCTGCAGTTATGGCATCATGTGCATGGTGTAGCATTAGCCCTCTGAATGAAAGGGGTACCACCCACTGTATTTGTCCTGTTATGGACTCTCTAATCATGAGTCCATCCTGTAATCTAATTCGTGTTTTGTTCTTTAATAGCACCCTCAACTCTTCT
Source organism: Ambystoma mexicanum (assembly GCF_040938575.1). Lineage (NCBI taxonomy): Eukaryota > Metazoa > Chordata > Amphibia > Caudata > Ambystomatidae > Ambystoma > Ambystoma mexicanum. The sequence goes on along the minus strand of NC_090928.1, from coordinate 342,072,914 downwards.
TTTCCCATACAATTATTTTCTGTTAAAGGATTTTGTTCAGGATCTATCAAATGATTATAATAGATTCCCAAAATTCGATCATTCTTTTGTGCCTCAATCAAATCTTGGTCTGGGGTGTCATGACTCCACTGTACCACTGGTTGATCTACCTCCTTTGGTGCTTTAGAATGTGTTACTGCATCAATTTGTATTTCACCCATTAAATAATCAATAGGTAGCAATTCTCCCATCACAGCCCCAATCTTAGCCAAGTGGTCTGCCTTATCATTTCCTCCTTATCCTCTCCTGGTGTTTTTAAATGCCCACACATTTTCTCTAGTATATTGTTAAATTATTCTCTGACACCAATTTGTCTATGGCTTGTATCATTTTTCCATGTTTAAGTGGCTTTTTGTTGTATGTAACCATGCCTCTTGTTTTCCAACCAGGCAAATACTCCACAAAGCTATTCCGTGCATAGTCAGAATCAGTCACCAGGACAATTTCACTGAACTTTTTATCAACTGCAGTAGCAATTGCTTTATAAATGGCTGCCAATTCCGCCACCTGACTGCTCCTAGCTCCAATCCTCATCCCTATACTGGGGACGCCTTCACATTTCAACCAGACATTTCCTATTCCTGCCACTAATTGTTTATTACTGTCATTTTCAATGTGAAAAGCGCAACCATCCACATATACAGTTGGCAAATCCTTGCATGTTTTTTCATCAAAAGCTTTGTGTGGTGATTGTTCAAATTCCTGCAAATTAGTTTCCACTTCCATTTCATTTGGTATTTGTTCAGTTGCGCAGTCATGTAAGTCAGCTAACCCTTGAGCAATTGGGTTCTTTTTATTTTGTCCATATCTAACTTCTACGGGAAAACCTTGTAATGCAAGCGTCCATGAAGTGATTCTGGACTGCGCTAGATTACCTGATCTAATTCTTTTAATCTCTAAAAATTGCAAAGGTTGATGATTTGTTTCAATAATCACCTTTTCTCCCTGAACAATGGGGCGGAAATGTTGTAGCGCCCACACAGTGGTTAATAGGGCCTTTTCACATTCATTAAATTTCATTTCAACTTGGGAAAATGCCTTACTTGCATAGGCAATGGTTTTGTGATTCAAATCGTGTTTTTGTGATAACACTGCTGACATACAATGTTCAGAAAAACCTATTTCTATAAAGAAATCCCTGTCCTATATGGGATATGCTAAACATGGTGCCTTTACAAGACATTCCTATTCAATGAACTTTCTGTTATAGCCTGTCATCCCTAATAAACTTTTTACTCCTTTCACATTTTTAGGATCTTTTAATCTTTGCATGGCTTCTATTTTCTTCTTTTGTGGATTTAGCCCATGTTCAGTCACTTCATGCCCTAGAAGGTTCACTTTTTTCTTGCACCATTGTGCTTTTTGTAAAGATACTTTGGCGCCTGCTTTCTGCAATTGGCCTAGCACATGTCTTATTTCATCAAAATGGCTTTTCAGGCCTTCATTTTTTTATCAGGACATCGTCCACGTAAACTATTGTTCGTCTTTCCGCTGCATCCGGCATGGCCTTTCTCAAAAATATGCCAAATTCACTCCCACTATTGATGTACCCGAATGGAGTTCTAAGCCAGGCGTATTGAGTCCTGTCAAATGTAAAGGAAAATAAATTCTGTATCTCCTCTGTCGATGGCACGCACCAATATCCAGAGGTGAGATCTAATGTGGTAAATACTTTTGAACCATGAACCTGAGCTAGGCCCTGATCAATGAATGGCAGTGGCCATCTAGATACTGGTACTCTTTTATTTAACTCTCTCAAGTCTGCACATAGCCGCCATTGACCATTTGGCTTTAACACACCTAAAATAGGTGTATTGGATGTGCGATGAATGGGCCTGATGATTCCCTGTGATTCCAAATTTTTAATAATCTCTGCCAATGATTCTAAACATGCCAGCGGTAGTCTAAACTGGCGTACAAACACTGGACTTCTGCTACACCCTTCTGGTAGTGTGGCCACATGTAAATCAGTTAAACCACAATCATAAGCATCTTTTGCAAATGCATACTTAAACTCCATAAATATCTCCCTCAGATTGTTCCTATCCTAATTGCTGTCACACGCATCTGCTAAGGTGATCTGCTCTTCTACCATTTTGGAAAATTCTGGAAAATCTTCTGGTAAGGGAATCTCGGCGCTTTCCTCTAACTGTGTGGCTGTGTCTTTTTGTAAAGCTGCCACTTTTAAATATTTTGGCATATCAGCTTCCACTTCAATGGGCTGATTTTTTGTTTCATTTTCATTTAAATTAAATATTATGCAATCCTCTTGATGGCAGCACACTGTCTCATTTGAATCTTAAGGATACACAGAATGAATTTTAAATATTCCTTTCCAGTCCAGGTGTTCTGGCAACTCACCCTTGGCATCTACATACTTTTCAGGGATATTTCCAATCACCATGTTATTTATATCTGCCGTATAATGTGATTTTTGTATGGCCATTCCTAATGGGGAGTTTTCCTCTAAATGAATATCCTGACAACCTTTATTATTTACCATAATTTTTACAGATCCTTCACCAATATCTACCAATGGAATGTATTCATAATCCAGGCCTTGCTGTTTTATGTATTCATTCAGGCATACAAATGCATCAGAGTCTTTCATCTGCTGTCCATGTTTGCATTTCAGTGTTATTGCAAACTGTTTTGTAAATGCAGGAATAATAGTATCTTTCCTCATTTGTAATTCGATTTCATAAGGAACCAGTTGTGCACAATGATAAACCCTTCTTTTGTCTTCAAATTCAGGTGCCGGACCACCTAGACGTGACCATATTTTTTGATTAAGGAAATCTAACACCATACACATTCTGTGCATGATGTCATTGCCCATGTAAAATTCATTTTGTGCTCCACTCACTATCCATACATTATGGTAAATTGTTTTCTGCCCAATGCTAATTTTAAGCATGCATCTGCCTGCAAATTCGGTTTTCAAAGTCTGGATTGTCCAACCCAGAAACATATTGGTTTTTAATCCTAAATATCCGGATTTCTTCCCTCTCCATTATTTTTTGCAACAATTTCTCATTAATGTCCAAGCGCTAAAGTGGCTTTTATTGTTTTAAAATAGTCATTTATACCAACATGAACCCATGGTTGCTCATCTTCCATGTGTATTTCTGCCAGAGTGGTAATGTGTTTTTCTGAATCTGTTTTAGGAGCAATATTCTGTTTGCATGTTTTCTCTTTTAAATAAAAACGTAATGTGTGCTCATCTATGGCAGTCTGCCAATTTTTCCTTGGGTCCAAGTATATTTGTACAGGTAGTTTTTCATTGTCGCTCTGCATTTTGTCTTGACACATTAATATAACAGTGACACTAGATATGCAACTATTCTGGAGATATACCTCCACAGCATCATTTGTTTTGGCAACAGTGTGACATTCATTTATGTTGCTGTTTTGTGATTTAAGTTTCTTAGGCCTCAATGGTTTTTTGGTTAAGGACCACAGCACTCCATTCACCCCACCTATGAGAGGAGACAATCTTTTCAGGCAATCTGTCCCCATCAGAAATGGAATTTCACAAATAGATGTGATCAATACCTCTTGTTTCATTCTGTGCTTTCCTATTTTTATGTCAACCTCAGTTACACCTATGATGGGCACCTCCTCCCCATTAAAGTTATGCACTGGACCTTGATTTCCCTTCACTGTGATCTGACTCTGTGGGGGTCTCCCTTCATTTATACTCTTTACCAGCTCCTTGGACATAATTGTGGCCTGTGCCCCAGTGTCAATTATAGCAAAGGTGTGGCATTTTTCTTCTACAGTGATGGGTGCATAGTATCTGTCCTCAACGTCCTCTAATACACAAGTGTGAATTCTTACTGATTTCAGGGCTCACCTTTCTCAGGCCTTTTTCACTTTTGGCTAAGCACATTGGTAAATGGAAAGACATTTTTCCCTCCTTTTTACCCATTTCTGCGCGAGAAACTTTATTCATTTCTCCATGATCAGAGGTTTTTTGGAGTGTGGCCACTGTTCGCCCATCCATCTGGGTAACATCAGAGACCACATTACAACCTTCCAACTGAACATGTGTAACAACATCATTCAGCAATTTGTCATTTTAAAGATTGTGCATTTGTGATCATTTAGTGTGATACCAGCCCTTTCAGCCTCTTCAAAAATATGTGGCTCAAAGAATTCTTCAGGTGATTGACTTGTACCCTCCTTTTGAGTATTTCCTTTTTCTGCCTGTGTTTGGTCATTGTTTTGCTTGCCCAGGGAAGGAGCTATAGCATCCCCACTTACTCCCTGTTCACTGGTATTCCCCATGCATGAGTAATTTTTCTTAAATCTGTCCCTTTGTTGTTTTGGAATTCCTAATGTTTCTTTTTCATTTGTGCAAATCTTTACTGTTTCATTTAGCTCTAGGTTAAACCGTACCTCTTTTTTAGAAGTATTTGCACTTTCTGTCACATGTTCATTTACTGGCACTTTCATTTTTAATTCATTAGGCATCTCAGAGTCGTTATGCAAAATTATATCAGAGCAATCTGTCATTTTGGCACTGCAGTCATCATGAGTACTTAGTCACTTTTCGGAAGCCCCCCGGTCATTACTATGGCCATCAGCCCCATCTTTGGAAGGTTGTTTTTTTGCGCTGTATAGAGCTTTCCTATTTGCTCAGCTAACATTTTCACTTGGGCCTCAAGGCACTGGAACCTTTCCATCTCTCTAGAATCCTCTTTCTGTGGCCTAGGTCGATATTGGTTGTTTTCCCCCTGATTGGATCTATTCTGATACCTCTCAGGTGATTGATGTCGGTTGGGATGGTTTCTGAACTCTTGATTCATTTGTGGAGAGGAGCGGGGTGCACCCATCCTTTGATTATAGTCCCCTGGTGGGGAATCATTGTATTGACGTGGATTGTAGTTCATGTTTTGCCTCATGTCCTGTCTCTCAGATTGTGGGTACTGGCCCCTATGTTGATTTCCATTATCAGTAAATCAATCCACATATCGGGGTCTATCCTGATTACCATATATCATGGTGTTGGGATCAAATCTGCTCTGTGTCCCCAATGACTGGTAGGGACCATCATTTCTTTGATCTTGATTTTGTCTCTGGTTATTGTTCACACCTGCCATATCAGGCCGATATCCTACTGGGGGCCTGTCCCCTAAATACCTAGGGCTGATGTAGCTCTCCCTATTACTAGGATCATGTGATTGGAACATTGGTACAGGAAATGGCGATCTTTGTTGATTACCCCTTTGTTCAGGTGTCACATTATTTTTACCTTGGCTTTGAGCAGACTCAAGGGACATTTTGGCTGACCTGATTTCCATTACTGTGGCTGAGGGTTCTTTAGATTTAGGTCTAGTATCTTTCATTTTATCACTTTCTCTACCCTGACAATAGAGTACCTCATATAGTTTTTTGCTTTGATGTACAATCCATTTAAGGGACTTGTCACGGTCAAATTCACGGACCAATTGGGATATGATGTCGTTCTGTAGCTCATAGAAGTATGCAGTTTTAAACCCATTGGAATTTGGGTCAAAAGATACATCAAAGCGAGAAAATGCTCTTTTTAAGTCTTGTAAAAATTGGCGAGGGGATGTATTAGGTCCAGCAGTGATTGTGTAAGCGACTTTCTTTGCCTCCTGCAATGACTGAAAAGGAGAAAAATGACGCCTAATTTCTTTTTCAAACTCCACCCAGGTCATATTCTGCTGTTCATTTAATCCCCTTATGATGCTGGCCGTCGGGGCATCTAAAGTTAAATGAAAATATTGTCTGTACTGTTGCTTAGGTATCTGGAGTGCTTTAAAAATGTCATGCACCGCTTCTAAGTGATCCTCAATGCAGCATTCACCTCCCTTTTTAAATGGTTTGATCAGGGCTTTAATGGATTTCATTATTTTTATGGGGCTACTTGTTGCAATGCATGGAATTGCACTACTTTGTGATTCAATCCTGTTTTCAGGTGCATGAGATTGGTGGCTGCCCCCAATGGGAGTATCAAATCCCCCAAGGGCGCTGCAACCAAATTCAGTCACCGGCCCAGTCACTGGAACACTAGCTCTTTGGGCAGAACTAGAATTCACCTCCACTCCATTGAATGTGGTACCCTTCCGCCTCTCCTGGGACCTGGGAATGCACATTTGCTGTTCTAAGTCCTTACACTTTTTAAGGAGTCTGTTTGCTTCATTTTGCAAATAGTTGTTTTCATCACTCATCTTATTAATCACCTCCTGCATGTCGCACATTTGCATTTGGCATTCATTGAACTCTTTATTTATCTTGTCTCTTTCTTGAGTCATTTTAATCATTTCTTGTTCTGCATTCTGGAGATCACATTCTTTTTCACAATGTTATTTTTCTAAAATCTGCATTTCTGAAACAACCTCATCTTTATCCTGTCTAATGTGGTCCACTAAAGCTTTTAAGTGTACCAATTCTTGCTCACTATCCTCAAATTGTTTCTTGCTTTTGGATAACTGCGCATCAAGGTCTCTGCATTTTAATTGCATGTCTTTTTGGCATACATCCAATTCTGCTCTTAACATTTCCTGATTTTTACTTGCCCCATCTAATTCAGTCTTTAACCTGTTAATTAGCTGGGTATCATTTTCCTGCATTCGCAGGGACTTATTCAAAATAAACCATATTTTGCTGCATAGCCGTATTAAACAGTCTTTTTCTGCACTTTTATCGGCTGCATTCAATAATCTTGTAAGGCAGACCTGAATTATGCTGCCTTCTGCAAAAATATTGTCTAGTTTTTCTTTCTGCACCTCACCCTGAATGCGGTCACGCCATTCTAAGGTGCTGTTCGACGACCACGTCCCATGTGCAAACAACTTTGCCTCTAAATATTGCACTAGGTCTGAAAATGTGGTTTCCCTTTGTGACATTCTGAAATTCGTTTTTAGTGGCACACTGCTATTATAAAATGGGTTCCCTTTAATGTGCAAATGGCAGTGTGAGACACGCTTGCCACGCCCAGTAGGTACTCTATGATCACTTTCCCGGCCTGCAACGCACCATAAATATGTTGGGTATCTTGTGGATATTTGGGGCTTTGCAGTATTTTCTTACCGCCAAAATACCTTTAGCAATAATCACTCTCTGTATTCATATTGGGTCACACATGACAATAATACATTGCATTATTTCATAATTCAGACCTATTTAGATGGTATGCGCGGTAGTTTGCGTGGTTGGTTGGTAAAGTGGTTGGTTTATTTGTGGCCCCAAAATCCAACATCCCTTGTTTTTTATCTAGATTGTTCTTGATCACCAGGACCTCAGGCCTACATTTTAGGGATACCACATTTTCAGTGTTAGTGTTGTGTGCCACCATGGGCAATTGTGGTAATTTTGTGGTAATTTCCACTACCTCATATACGGTAGGGAACTATGCCCAGAGAGTCTCTCTTCCCGTTGACTCATGTACCTCCAACAGGCTATGCTACAAACAGTCACTCACAACTGTCCATACTGAATAGAATCATGCACACATCTGCTTTAAAATGACAATTGCACTGTTTAAAAATCTACCCACGTTTAAACCTTTCCCCATGCAAAATGAAAGAGAAAAATCATACACACTAGCTATCTGTTTTCAAATATTTTTGTATTATAGAAATTTCATTTAAACACAGTTTAACTTTTTTTACAGAAATAAATAAAATGGTACAACATTATTTGTGATAAAATGAACAGAGAGCTACGAGAATATATTCAATTGGTATCATTAAATATGCTGATAAGAGACTGAGACTCCCTCTAATACACTGACTGAACAGCTTCGCGCACTTTCGCACAGCTCCCACTCGCTTCTGTAATTACCTTATCTGTTCAGCATGAGTTTTCTCCGGCTATTCTCTTTCTGAATTTGGCTCCCTTGAAGATCAACCCCAGTGAAAACAAGCATCTGCCGTTCTAAAACCGGGGTTATTGCCTGGAGCTCTCAGCTTTTGCAGCAGGAATGCCCCAGCCAGGAAAGAGATCCTTCTCCCAGCTCTGCAAGATGTCGACTGTCTTCCCCCTCTTCTGAAGCTCCTCCACAAAAGTTCTAATCACAGCCTCTAGCATGATACTTGCTATGACGTTGCTCCAATCAGAATCAATCATGTCATCTCCTCCCTCACTACACAATGGTTCACTTCTACAGTGGCAATTGTAACAAACTGATTTCCTGCTCCTTCGAGCTCTTTGCTTCCTGTAGTTATATGGACAGAGCAGCAGAGAAAAAAATGAATGTGCGTTTAAATGTTCACTTTCAGAGTAGGCCTAATTCTGCAGTGGAGACACATTTTTATTAGTGGGTTATGTTAAATGAAGTTTTATTAGTCAGGTTAGTTGTTAATAAGGTTAGTTATTAATGTTCAAATGTGTCTCTTGCAACATAGGCACTTCAGGTGAAAAATAGTGTGCATTTTGAATGTGCAGATGTGTGCTTTAACTGTAAAAATGGATTTGCATCTTATATGTAAAAATCGTTTTTTTGACTGAATAGCCTGTCTTTACTTATATGTCCATGTTACTCTGGCAACACATATAGCAATTCACCACACCCATGTAATGGTGCTGCATAAAAAAATGCTACCTGTGCAGTAGTGCTGTACTCTGTGCTGTAACACGCCAAATATCCTTACACCCCAGAAACTCATATATTCTTTCTAATCCTAACACTGGTCTACTTGTATCATATGGCATTAGGTAGATCAAAAACTCAAGGGTGGTCACCTGGGACGGGGATTCAAGCTTTATGGGTACCGAGGTGCAGAAGGTACAAGGCCTGCCTTTCACTTGTGTATGATCTCTGAAGCGCCACATTCCCATCTGACTTTACAAGTGTCATTCGTCTCATGCTCTCAAATGCTGTTTTTGCAAGATCAGTTAGTCAGGAAAGTGTAATTTTGCTAGCCTGACCTTCACCTTGCGAACATGAGCCCAGCTGACCCACGTGCTGTAGGAGTGACATACAAGCACCCACCAATCCCTTTAGGTCAACACGTATGGATCCATACTGCACTGATGATTTGACCCAATCAAGTTGCAGAATTGTATATTGTAATGTGATGTCATTTATGATGCTGGATGCCTTTTTAATGTGCAGCCCGTGTATCTGTTGGCAGAGCGCTCTCTGGGCAGCAGAGTTCTCTGAGTGCACAATTTTCTTTACATAAACTTTGTTCAACTTGCAATCTCTCTCCTGGTCTCATTCCCTACTGGAGTGTGTCCATTATTCTGATTTTGGATATTGTGTTAGGGAGTGGGCACCTACATTAGCTTTAAAGCAAAGAAAGTGCCGGGCCAGCCCATTACGTTTCTGGAAGTGGTCTTGTAACGTTGGCTCATTTATCAGGCAACATGGCCTGAGGGGATGGCCCCTTTCTTACCTTGAAGCTTAGAAAGGTCTGTCTTGGTTACTGCATGGATGAGAGAGCTGGATGGGTATCGCTATTGATTTTTCACCCCCTGACGTCACTATAGCTATACAAATATCTTTAAAAAAACAAACAAAGCTCTACCCGCTGTTTAGGGAACTGCACATACTCTCAGCTATCTGCAGTCTTTTATAGCTGCAAATATTGGAAAAACGGTTGACAAAAAATGTTTTTATGCCCCCCCAGGCCCTCACCAAGTGCCCACCTCCTCTGTGCCAGCCCCCCCCACTCTCCACATGGCCTCCTCACCTCTCCTCCCCTCTCCTTTCCCCCCCCAGAACACATGCTGTTTCTGTGATGCAGTTTGTTTTGAGATGTTGGCTTTTTGAGCTATAGCCGCAGCTATAGTGTTTTGCAAACTAATAGCGTAGACACACTTCAACTCACAAATTTCACTTGGTGCCCTCTAGCCACCCCCTTCTTCTAACCCTATGGCATTTGCATCATTTTTCACCTGCTAATGGCTTTTTTCCTATCTTTGATTTTCCCATAACCTCGACTATAACCTAGAATATCTCTCACAGTGAGTCAAAAACTAGACAGCGGTTGTTTCATTTCTGAAAACACCCAGTTTTGGGTAAATCCACAAGATATAGCTATCTATTTTTTAGAAGAGGGCTCCCCTTTCTCCATCAAATATTAAAAAAACGACTGCATGGCATAACCCTCAACCAAGTATGGATCGTTAGTTAATGCTTTGTGCCCAAGTTGTTTTGGACCTGGTCCAAATCTGTCCAACGGTTTGGACTGTGCGGTTTGGAAAACAAGTGCTGTGTTTGTCTATGGGAAAATGAATGGGAATTAGGACACAACTTTGGGAAAAAAATGTATCTTGTCTTCATAATAACTTTTTTAATGGGTGTTTACGAAACTTTGAAGTCAGGGAGAGGGCCCCCAAATCCCTAATCGCTTTTGAAATTGTGGCCAAATCCATTTTCCGAATCAAAAGTTAACAATAGAATTTTAAGGGGTTCCTATGGGAGCCTGACTCACCTTAACCATAGGGCGGGTAATAAATATAAAAAGGTGGTTAAAATAAGTACAAGATAAAAATGAAAGCATACCTTATTAGAGGTAGATGATCTTGAATTTGGAAAATGGAAACAGATCAGTAGCTGAATCACAGGAGAACTGCACTGTGAGAGTTGAAAGTACCATCTGATCTGTTGAAGTGAGTAGGGGTATTCCATGTAGAGCTTTTCAATGTGATTGGTGGATGAATGTGTGACTTTTGGAAAGTTGCCAATCAGGGACTTTTACAGAGATGAAGTGAAAAAGAATAGAAGCACTCCTCTGTGCAATGACATTTGCTGATGCCATGTACTATCCGGGTTCTTTAACCAAGCCCAGTCCGTGGACATGTTTAACGTTCACGGACAATAGTAACAGCAAATGGGATGAGTAATGATTAATTCTCATCATCAAATAACTTTATTCGACCATCAGGCCATCAAAGTACATCCTAGCAAAAGACATTTACATAATTTCCATGATACATCATATCAAAACGATTTCATTAATTGATCAGAGCTCAATTCAGCCCATTTTGGGAGGCCACAATCTCTGTAGGCCTAATAAACTTTGTTCGCTGATTGGCATTAGCCCCAAGGGCAGGACAGTGTCCAGATTGTTGGTCGCAAATCGGGACACTGGCCATGGTTACAACAATATGTGCACAATGATTATGGTTATTATAGGGGGGTTTAGATAATCAGGGAGTGTTACAGTGATGAAGTTAAAAAGAGTAGAAGGACTGCCCTGTTTGATGACATTTGCGGATGCCACGCTAGTCAGCGGACCTGCATGTGCCATCGGGTTTCTTTAACCAAACAGAGTCCACAGGCATTTTTAATGTTCATGGACAACAGTAACAGCAAATGGGGTGAGTAATTTATTTTGATGGTGTAATGTTAGTGCTTGTGATACGGTTGAACTGTATTTTTGTGGCCATTGCCAGTGTCCATATTCTTGGGGAAATGCCCACAGGAATCTGGACCCTGGCAATGTCCACAACAATTTGCGGTCATTCATTTTTACCACAGTAATATGCAGAGGTTGAAGAGTATTGTTGAAGCATACAACCTATTTATAATCCTCCCAGAAATGTGCGCACTGGCCATGGCTACAATAGTTTGTCCTGAGTGATTATGGCTACCGTAACATGCCCATGGTAATTAATAGTGGGCATAGATTTTAGTTGAATAATGTAAGTATGTTGCCATGAGAAGTTCTGGACCCTGGTGAAGACCCAGAGTAATTGACACTGAACATGGACATTAGGTTGAATATGGCAGCAAGGCTGCAATCTCTGGTTGTTTCTTTGTAAAGAAAAAAATAAGTATAATTTGTTATGCAACATACTTTGAAACATGTAATTAATTCCAGTTGTGCCTATAAAGTCTCTTTTTTGACCCTCATAAATAGTACATTGTATGTACTTGAGGAGAACAATCTCCGGTTCCGGAAACACCTCAAAACCGTTCTCTTTGCTTCTGCTTTCTCTCTTCCTCTTTCCTGCTGACCTCCTACAGTCCCACTACAAGCACCTGATACCTGCTGGGTGCACTTGCTTGCACTTGCCACTTGCTGACCATTACTTTTACTTATTGTTATTTACCTTTTCCCATGTACTGTACTGCCCCTCCCCCCGCCCCATGCACTTCTGAATCTGAATGACACCTGGCCTAGTAGGATTGTTGTCTGTCCTCCCTCTGTTCTCCCTCCCTTGCCTCATTGTGCCTTGAAACACTTGTGTGTAGGTGCGTTATAAATGCCTTATCATATCATATATCATATCATACTATATTTGGTACAACATCTGTGTGTGGTACACTGTTGTTGTATTAACATTTGGTAATCATTGGGTCATTGGGAAAGAAAATCCATGGTGGATTGAAAAAACACCCATTCTATACAGTTGCAGTTTCTGGCATTTACATGGTTTTAAAGTTTACTTGTTACAGAATATAAATGGGTGTTTCAAGCAGTAAGGTATCCATTGGTGTATTCTAACTGTATTGGACTTTAAACATACTATTATACTTGTATGGAGGTATTATGTAAGCATGGGTGTGATGGCATGTTTGAAGTGCATTGTAAAGAAAGGTATGCTTAATGTAGTTAAATACCCATTGGCATATTCTAACTGTGAATTGTAGTCATTAAGATTTCGTATTGTACTTTAATGAGTACATTTGTGTTGACGAAAAATAAAGTAGGCATTTGTTCGATTTTCTGGTAAGCTGTTTGAGTAACACAAGTGTTGTTACATTCAAACCACTCACTTATTTTTTTTAGTATAGTGGCCTGAAGTGGTTGTTGCACCAGTGTGATATAGTATACCTACTATTGTGGTGAAGGTCTTCTTGACAAGAGATACTTGGCCTTTTTTAAAGATAGTCAATTTACAGTTAATTGTACCTTAAAAGCATTAGTATCACATTTTGGCCATGTGTATGTATTTGCATGATGGGACAATTGTCTGAATTGCAAAAATAGCATAAAATGTCATGGTTTGCCTTTTTCAGAAGCTGGTAAAATGAAATGGATTCAAAATTTGGAATGGATACATACAAAAATGGTTAATTAGGAATGTGTACTTGAGAAATATGGTTGCAGCGAGTGCATGTATGTTTCCATGTGTATGGAATCAGGAAGATTTAATTTATTGGGATGTTTTTTGTTTCTAGTACTTGTAGTAAGTACATTAGGAATTCTTGTGGATCTTCCTGTGTGTCTATGCTGAATTTAATCATTCCTATCCAGTGTTCCAGTGTTCCAATTCTTGCCTTATACCCGAGATACTATAAGTGGTGTCGGGATTATATATTGTATTTATATGAAGAACAAACATTTGCAAACACAACTGGTTTGAGACATTTATGTAAATGTTTTCAACAATTGGTGGCAATTGGAAGAGAAGATGGATTCATACATTTGCATAGAAATATACTCCAGTGGTGTTGCAGAATTTAAATGGACCAGAAAGCTTTACCTCTGTATCTGAGATGGGACTTTGGTTATTTTTGGATGATAGAGATTTTTCTCTGTATCTTTTGATGGACCTGCAGTTGTTTTTTGACCAGAGAGTTTTGTGTTTGTATCATTTGAAGGACCTGCAGTCATTCTTTGTTTTCTGGGTGGTATTGCAAGGAGATCTGCTATAGCTTCTATTTTTATTAGTTCTCTTTTTTAAGGTTTTATTTTTTGAGGTATAGGGTAAATATGTAGATGGGGTGTACAGTGCACATCACCTGTTGTATTGTAGGAAGGAAGGAATGTCGGTGTTGACTTTGATTGCATCAAAGTTAACTAGGAAGAGACCATTGAGTGTACAGAGACATGAACGTGCTACATAACTCACACCTTCTGAGTTTCTGTGCTGTGTGCATAATCATGCAGAGGCAGATCATTTTTACACTTATAATTTAATTAACACTCTAATTATACAAACTGTGCGTAAAATTATGAGTATGCACAGTCTAGTTTACATCCATTCAACCTTGCAGTCAATGGGGTACATTACTATAAATGGTCAGTGGCAGCGGGGTCTTTGCTCAAGGGTGAGTGATAGTGATTACACCAATCACAGGATTTTCTAGCCTCTCAAATCTTCAAGACTACAAATAAAAGACCCAAAACCTGACTCTCCAGGAAGTGCAAGTGCTGTTCAAAAACCAACAAATAAAAGTTACATTTTTAATTGAAATAAAAACTCAGCAAAACCTGTCCCTGTGATAATCTAGATAGGTATTTAACTTTATGTATCACTTCAAACATGATTCGTCCAACATCTAGGCTTTGCGATCTGTGCTTAATCTGTAGGTTGCAGGTTCAAATCCCGGCAAGGCCAACTCAGTCTTTTATGCTTTCAAGGTCGATAAAGGAGTACCAACTTAGGTTTGGTGATAATTGTGATAAATATGTTCTATGTACAGAGCTTTGCCAAAAACGCTAGATAAATAACTACTTCACCATGAGATTAGACAACTTAAAGTAACAAACCATGTTGGTGGGCCTAGGTTCCTTAGCATACAACCTACATCAGCTTGACGTTGAAACCAGAATTCTTTTGTACCACACATGTTTGCCAAGAGATGTATGATCAATGACGGCAAAACTTCATCTTTTTCTATTATCTTTTGAAGGAGTTGGGTAGCTGACATGTTGAAGAAATGAGAGTCTGCTTTTAAGGTGTTTGCAACTCCGTAACATAGAGTTGCTAGTTCACTTTCGAATAAAAAGAAGAAAAATGTATTCTACATTTTGGCTGAATCTTGGGTCTTCACAATACATTTCCAAAACATCTTTCCTGCAGGAAAGAGTAGAGGAAAATAACATGTTTCTACACTTGTGTCCCATATGCTCATTGTTGATACTTTGGCTAGATGCATTTGATATGGTTCTAATGCATTTTCTATGATGTCTTTGGAATGTAGTGGCTGAATTGTATACTGGTCTAAAATTGTGGCTGCAGTAACAGGATCCACACAGCTGAATTGGCCAGCTTGTGGTGAATCTTCCATTATTTGGGTGGGTTCTTTTATTTTTTGTTCTATGTTAATATCTATGTAGTATTCATTGTGATGTTTAAGATATTCTTTTGCCAATTTTGTTTGTCTTTTATTGGTACGCCATTAACTGAATGCAAACAAAAATTGTTCTACTGGATCTCTTACTCCTAGAGTTTCTACATTTTCTTTAAGATCTATTTTCAAGTATACTACTTTGCCACACATGCCTTTCAGTAACTCAGATGGAGGCAATTTGCCAATTTTGGGTTGAAGTCATATTATAGCTTGAAAAGCTTGAAATGGGTGTAGTGTTTGCATTATGATGCTTTTATACAAGTTAAGTTGTTGAAGAGCTTTTGGAAGAGGGAAGATTTCTAAGTTATTAGTGATAGCTAAGGCATTTGGTTATTTTCAAGCCTTGTATTGCAGTATGTGCAGACTATTGAGGGGCCAGCTCCTGTATATGTATGTTCTGCTGTTAGATTTAAAGCTAATTGGAACCTTTGGTATTGCTCATTGACTTGTATTTTGCAGGTCATATTTTTTTGCTCTTTTTATAAAAAAACATCTGCCACAAAAGACATACTTTGTCTGGTATTTCAGCAAATGTGTTCTGAAACTTTTCTGTTTCTTTTTTATATGTGTTTGTATGGGGGGTTGCTGTTGCTGATGTGTATGCTAATGTTTTCTAAAGTAATTGAATTTTCTAAGTCAACTTCAGTACCAAAATATTTAGTTTGAATGTGTTCTATTTCTCGAAGGAGTTCTTCGACTGTTCCATTTAGGAAAATATTTTGGATGCATACTGGGCAAGAGTCCATGGTTTGTAATGTTTATATTCTACTAGTGTCTTTTTGGTTGACATTGTGATTGAGGAATTGTTGTACATTTTTTAACGACTTTTTACGTACATTACATATTGAGCTGCAGGTCCATTTATAGACTGGACAACTTGTTTGATCAAAAGGAACATTCGGTTGAATGTTTGTTGGGGAAGATTTTTCGACAAGGGTTCCTTTTGCCATAATGGTGTGTGATACCACTTCATAGCCTCAACCATGATTGTCTATTGAATTGAATGTGTTTGTTTTTGTTTACAAGCCTCTTCATTGAAATATGGTCCTGTGATGCTGGTGTGAAAACATTTACCTGCATAGAAGTTTGAAAACGTATCTATACTGACATTGCACATGTTTGCAAATAGTCTTTGTAGCGTGTTAATTTAGTGAGTTGTTTCATTCTATTTAAAATCAATATTAAGACATTTCTCTTTAGTTTAAAAGTGCTGTCGATCAAAGCTTCAAGGATCTGTTTTCTGTGGTAGTATTTAAGCATACAATGTGGCTTCTCTGTTTTTATGAGATTGCTAAGAACTCTACACTGGAACATTGTTTGTTAAATTTACTTTTTAGAATGTTTTATTGTGGCTACATTAACATTGCTAGATGTAGTGTGAGGTTCATCTTG
The DNA here is from genome assembly GCF_040938575.1 of Ambystoma mexicanum. Taxonomy (NCBI): domain Eukaryota; kingdom Metazoa; phylum Chordata; class Amphibia; order Caudata; family Ambystomatidae; genus Ambystoma; species Ambystoma mexicanum. Next base: position 342,056,476 of record NC_090928.1, on the reverse strand, counting down.
CAATGTAGTTTCCATAATACATTTAAAAAAGAAATATGTTTTAAAGAGCAGTGATTACTTTTTTTAGTGCTGACTGGTTTAGTTTGATTGAGTAAGGTTGCTAGCTCTTCTGTTTAACAGGGTAATTCATAGAATTTCGGAGAAAAGTGTCGCAATCGGCTGGCGCAGAGTGTCCGCGTGCGATTGTCTGCGCCAGGCGCGTGCGCCAAAACCGATTTCCGCGCACAGCGTATTCATGGATTTTAGGCTCCCAAAGCAGCCGTGGCGCAGAGTATGGCAGCGACCCTGCAGCAGCGCCAGTAACGCCCCGAAGAACGCCCTTGCGCAAGGAAAAGCCATCAAAATCGCTAAATCATCGCAAAGGGCTGCGCTAATCCTGGACCAGTTTACAGGGCTGCCAAACAAGAAACGCAAAGCGGGTAACGTTCATATCAGGGGTACGCAGGAAGTTTCACATGCGATTAGCCAGGGTAAGTGTATTACAGGGGTACGCGGGAAGTTTTACACGCGATTAGCCAGGGTACGTGTATTACCGGGGTACGCGTGAAGTTTTACACGCGATTAACCAGGGTGCGTGTATTACAGGGGTACGCGTGAAGTTCTACACGCGATTAACCAGGGTACGTGTATTACAGGGGTACGCGGGAATTATCACACGCGATTTGGCTGGGTACGTGTATGACAGGGGTACGTGTGAAGTTTTACACGCGATTAGCCAGGGTACGTGTATTACAGGGGTACGCGGGAATTATCAAACGCGATTTGGCTGGGTACGTGTATTACAGGGGTGCGCGGGAAGTTACACACGCGATTTGGCTGGGTACGTGTATTACAGGGGTGCGCGGGAAGTTACACACGCGATTAGGCTGGGTGGGTCCTCACAGGTGTTCCCTGTACACCCTCCACGGCCCCTGCAGGCAGCCCACAAAACAGGGGACTACCCTGCACACCTGCTCATGTCTCCCACCCCCCACGCCCCCCAGGACTGTGGGGCAGCCTCCACCAGGCCCCCACTCATGTCTCCCACCACCCCCACCCCCCAGCCACCAGGGGCAGCCTCCACCAGGCCCCCAATCATGTCCCCCACCACCCCCACCCCCCAGCCAACAGGGGCAGCCGCCACCAGGCACCCACTCATGTCCCCTATCACCCCCACCCCCTAGCAGTGCAGGGGCAGCACCACCAGGCCCCCACTCATGTCCCCCATCACCCCCACCCCCCAGCAGTGCAGGGGCAGCCTCCACCAGGCCCCCACTCATGTCCCCCTGCACCCCCACCCCCAGCAGTGCAGGGGCAGCCTCCACCAGGCCCCCACTCATGTGTCCCACCAACCCCACCCCCCCGCCGTGGAGGGGCACCCTCCACCAGGCCCCCACTTGTGTCTCCCACCACCCCCACCCCCCAGCCACCAGGGCCAGCCTCCACCAGGCCCCCACTCATGTCCCCTATCACCCCCACCCCCCAGCAGTGCAGGGGCAGCCTCCACCAGGCCCCCACTCATTTCTCCCACAACCCCCACCCCCCAGCCACCAGGAGCAGCCTCCACCAGGCCCTCACTCATGTCTCCCACCACCCCCACCCCCCAGCAGTGCAGGGGCAGCCTCCACCAGGCCCCCACTCATGTCCCCCTGCACCCCCACCCCCAGCAGTGCAGGGGCAGCCTCCACCAGGCCCCCACTCATGTCTCCCACCACCCCCACCCCCAGCAGTGCAGGGGCAGCCTCCACCAGTCCCCCACTCATGTCTCCCACCACCCCACCCCCCAGCCACCAGGGGCAGCCTCCACCAGGCCCCCACTCATGTCCCCTATCACCCCCACCCCCTAGCAGTGCAGGGGCAGCACCACCAGGCCCCAACTCATGTCTCCCACTCATGTCCCCCTGCACCCCCACCCCCAGCAGTGCAGGGGCAGCCTCCACCAGGCCCCCACTCATGTCTCCCACCACCCCCACCCCCAGCAGTGCAGGGGCAGCCTCCACCAGTCCCCCACTCATGTATCCCACCACCCCACCCCCCAGCCACCAGGGGCAGCCTCCACCAGGCCCCCACTCATGTCCCCTATCACCCCCACCCCCTAGCAGTGCAGGGGCAGCACCACCAGGCCCCAACTCATGTCTCCCACCACCCCCACCCCCCAGACACCAGGGGCAGCCTCCACCAGGCCCCCACTCATGTCTCCCACCACACCCACCCCCCAGCAGTGCAGGGGCAGCCTCCACCAGGCCCCCACTCATGTCTCCCACCACCCCCACCCCCCAGCCACCAGGGGCAGCCTCCACCAGGCCCTCAGTCATGTCCCCCTGCACCCCCACCCCCAGCAGTGCAGGGGCAGCCTCCACCAGGCCCCCACTCATGTCTCCCACCACCCCCAGCCACCAGGGGCAGCCTCCACCAGGCCCTCACTCATGTCTCCCACCACCCCCACCACCTAGCAGTTCAGGGGCAGCCTCCACCAGGCCCAAACTCATGTCTCCCACCACCCCCCAGCCACCAGGGGCAGCCTCCACCAGGCCCCCACTCATGTCCCCTATTACCTCCACCCCCTAGCAGTGCAGGGGCAGCACCACCAGGCCCCCACTCATGTCCCCCATTACCCCCACCCCCCAGCAGTGCAGGGGAAGCCTCCACCAGGCCACCACTCATGTCCCCCTGCACCCCCACCCCCAGCAGTGCAGGGGCACCCTCCACCAGGCCCCCACTCATGTCCAACTCATGTCTCCCACCACCCCCACCCCCAGCAGTGCAGGGGCAGCCTCCACCAGGCCCCCACTCATGTCTCCCACCACCCCTACCCCACAGCAGTGCAGGGGCACCCTCCACCAGGCCGCCACTCATGGCCCCCTGCACCCCCACCCCCCAGCATTGCAGGGCACCCTCCACCAGGCCCCCACTCATGTCTCCCATCACCCCCACCCTCCAGCGGTGCAGGGGCACCCTCCAACAGGCCCCCACTCATGGCCCCCTGCACCCCCACCCCCAGCCACCAGGGGCAGCCTCCACCAGGCCCCCACTCATGCCCCCATCACCCCCATCCCCCAGCAGTGCAGGGGTAGCCTCCACCAGGCCCCTACTCATGTCCCCCTGCACCCCCACCCCCAGCAGTGCAGGGGCACCTTCCACCAGGCCCCCACTCATGTCCAACTCATGTCTCCCACCACCCCCACCCCCCAGCAGTGCAGGGGCAGCCTCCACCAGGCCCCCACTCATGTCTCCCACCACCCCCACCCCCCAGCCACCAGGGGCAGCCTCCACCAGGCCCCCACTCATGTCCCCCTGCACCCCCACCCCCAGCAGTGCAGGGGCAGCCTCCACCAGGCCCCCACTCATGTCTCCCATCACCCCCACCCCCAGTCACCAGGGGCAGCCTCCACCAGGCCCCCACTCATGTCTCCCACCACCCCCACCCCCTAGCAGTTCAGGGGCAGCCTCCACCAGGCCCCCACGCATGTCTCCCACCACCCCCACCCCCCAGCCACCAGGTGCAGCCTCCACCAGGCCCCCACTCATGTCCCCTATCACCCCAGCCCCCTAGCAGTGCAGGGGCAGCACCACCAGGCCCCCACTCATGTCCCCCATCGCCCCCACCCCCCAGCAGTGCAGGGGCAGCCTCCACCAGGCCACCAGGCCCCCACTCATGGCCCCCTGCACCCCCACCCCCCAGCATTGCAGGGCATCCTCCACCAGGCCCCCACTCATGTCCAACTCATGTCCCCCATCACCCCCACCCCCAGCCACCATGGGCAGCCTCCACCAGGCCCCCACTCATGTCTCCCACCACCCCCACCCCCCAGCAGTGCAGGGGCAGCCTCCACCAGGCCCCCACTCATGTCCCCCTGCCCACAGGCCCTGACAATCCTCAAGCATGGGCCTCATGGCCAGCCACCACAGCCCAAAGAAACAACCAAGTATTACATGCGCCCATGATACTACTCCAATGGAAACAATGTAAATGAACACATGTGTCTCACACACACATAATGGTTGCAAGTGAACCTGAAAACCCATATCATGACATGCATGAAAACAATGAGATGAAACCACACATTGAAGAATGAAAAAATCAAAATAATGTATTAAAAACAACAGTAATGACAATCAAAATTAAACAATATACACAAGTATAAAATAAAGCAAATTAAGCTGGCTGTCCCTTTTCAAATTAAAATCAATAAATGATAATCCAAAAAAATGTCTTCCAAAATTCAAGTCCATAAAAAGGAAATGAAGGGAAAAAAGAAGTCCAACTATGTACAAAGTATTCAGGGTCCATCATCCCAAGAGAAGAAATTAAACCTACCAAAAAACCTCTAAAATGGAACTATATACAAAAGGTGGAGCAGTGTCCGTCGACTCCAAATAAAAATAAACAATAAAGGAAACCTATCACTAAATAACTATATACAATGGCGGCCTGCCAGTCCAGCGGCTCACTCAGTGGTGTTCCGGGCTAGGGCATCATCGAACTCCTCGTCTATGTCCCGGAGGCGGTCCTGTTCCATGGCCCCGAGGGTCCGCAGGGACGCCGACATGTTCACCTCCAACTCCCTGCGGATTGCCTCGAGGCACTCGGCCCGCCTCAGGGCCCTCCTCATGGAGTCCTCCACCCTGACCATCGTGAGCCACGCCTCTTCCGCCCGCCGCCGCTCCGCATCTATGGCGTGGCCCAACCGCTGCCACACGGAAGACACTGCCCGTCCAGGGTCCTCCTGCCCTCCGGCCGATGCCTGCCCCTCCGATGTTGAAGGCCCCGAGCAATCGTGGCTCCCACCTACAGCCTCCTGCTGCTGCAGCTGCTGCTGTCCATGTACCCTGTCCGATGGTGCCTGCACATCCTCCTCCAGCTGGGGTGCAGTGGTTGATGTGGCCACCCCGGCTGGACGTCCGACTCCCGACTGTGGCAGGGATCTGTTGTCCACCAGCCTGGCCGCACGGTCGGAGGCAGCTCCACAGGGCACGCAGGTGACACATGGGTGGGAAGATGGCATGGAGGACGACTGGGGCATAGGGCGTTCTGTGGAGAAGGGGGTCGGAACAAGGTCCAGGAAACGGAGGAATCCAGCCCTGGTGAGCTGTCCCAGTGGGTCAACGCGGTCAATGAGCCATGCGAGAAGACGTGCAGACTCATCATGAAAAGACTGCAGGTCAGCTCGCATGGCCCGTTGACGCAACGCCACCCCACCCTGGACAGGCTCAAGATGGTGCAGGATAGCCACATCCGCAGGGAGAGGAAGGCCAGGTGTTGTAAGCCAATCCTCTCCCTGAGAACGGGTCTGGAGGTAGGCATCCCCGCTGGTGCAAGATGATGCAGTGACAGGAGCAGGGACAGGATTGCACACAGGCTCCTCCGCGGCGGCCTGTGCTGCCTCTTGTCCCTGATCCTGCAATGCACCACTAGCACCAGTGGAATCCCCACCTCCAGACCCCGCCTCTGTCGCTTGCTCGGCCTCCTCCTCCACCAAACCCCCCACCAACCTGGATGACTCCGTGCCATCTTCCTCCGTTGGGCCCTGTGGGGTCCCAGCTGCCCCTTCTGCTGCCGAGGAGTCCAATTCCAACCTCCGCCTCTTGGACCTCCCCTCAGCAGCTGCGGCCTGGGACACGGCACCGGACTCCTCACTCCCCGACGAGATCACAACCTGGGAGGGGATCCGGGCCTTGCGTCTCCGGCTGGTGGTGCGACCCCTGCCGCTGTGCTCCACAGCACCTTCTCCGCCCTCTTCATCAGTTGACGCTGCAGACAGGGAGAAAGAAAACACAGGCATCAGGGCACTGTAAAATGGACTCATACACACTTGACAGTTATACATGAGTGGCATTGGTAAACCTCAGACATGGCATCACAATCCCCAACACACATGTAATTTCAACTTGCACACATGAGCCATACCACAGCCGTATTGCAACAGCCAGCACCATCCATTCACATACAACAGCATGAGCAGCCAAAGGTCATCCACACATCACATGCAACATAGGGAGTACACTACACATGCACACACACCACCAAACTTGCATGCATGTACACCTCCGCCAACTGTCGCAGTGTTTTGATCGACATCCATGTCACACCTGACAATCATTCCTCCACATCCTGTGCCATGCAAGCCCACACACACAAGCACCATCCATGTGTCTCACATGAGACCCCTCGCATGTGTCACCCTCACAGCCCTGTACACCCCCCTACTTGCCCATATAAAAATACATGTTCAACCTGCACACTCCTGGCACACCAGCACACGCACAGCTTACAATCAGTATGCATGTACACTTACCGCTCGACTCCAGACGGGTCTGCTTCTCAAGGACCTGGATGTGGAGCGCTGGGGATATGCGTTCCAGGACCCTCATCTGATCTTCCGACAAGTGGCCCCGGCGCCCCTTAGCATCCGCTGCCTTCAGGAGGCGCCGGGCCTTGTTGAGGGTCCTGGACCTGAAGTCCTCCCAGCTCTTCCTGACACGTTCGTAGTCACGGACTGCCACCTCCTCCGCGTTGATGGCAGTCACGATGTCCATCCAGATCCGAGTCCGCCCTTCCTTGTCGGCACGCAACCTTCCCAAGAGGGCATCATACTGCCCCAGGACATGCTCCACCAGGACACCAACTTCGGTGGCAGTGAAGCTGGTGCCCCTCTGCCTCCTTGGCCGGAGGTTGCCACTGGTGCCAGATGTTGCAGTGCCCGCAATGGCAACCCCAGAGGCAGGAGTGGGTGAGCAACTGGGTCCTGGGGCTGGGCTGTGGGGCGATGGAAAAGCAGTCGGGAGTCTTCGGTTCCAGCAGGGGTGGTCACAGCAACAGCACCCCTGGCTGATGTGCAGGCAGCAAATGGCAGGGCACGTGGGCAGCAGGCAGTCAGGCAGCAGCAGATGGCAGGTGGGAGCGTGCTCAGGGCTCTGGGGGGCAGTAATTCGGCCTTCTGGGCAGGAGCGTGGTCTTCCGTGTGTGAACGTGTGGCCAGCTTGATACGGAGTGATTTTGCACGTGAAAATTCAGCACGTCTGCGTGTAATTCGATGAAAGGCCCTTAGCGCGTAAACGCGTCAGCACACGTCTGTACATTCATTGGCCCAAAGGCCACCAGCGTATGCGCGTCTATGAAGTCACGTGCACGTTGAATATGGCACACGTTGTAAATGTTGCGTGTTAAAAAAATGAAAGACACGCGGAAGTGACAAAGCGTGTAATTGGTGGAAATGGCCCTACACGCGGAAGTGACAAAGCATGTAATTGGTGGAAATGGCCCTAGCGCGTACACGCGGAAGTGACGCTGGACGTGTGGGCCTGCATAAAAGGTACGTGTAGAACACCATTTCCTTGTACGTGCTTTTCGTGGAGAGCGAGTGGGTGAAATCTGTACTTCTTGTCGTTTCACATGCGATTTACTTCACGGCGTTTCAAGTTCGTACTCCCTGTTACCTCTGACAGCTTTTTCTCTTTTTTCTCTTTTTCTGGTTTTCCTGGGCCTGTTCCCTCAAACAGCGTTCCCTTCTACTGTTGTCCTGTCTCCTCAGACAGCGTACAATTCTTCTTTTGGCGGGGGTGTTGCCAACGCGCACACGCGCTTCTTTTTCACACTCTTTTTCCTGGCAGACGGTGAGTCACGCACGTATCTAACATCTGTGCTTGCCCCGTGTGTAGCCTACCCCTTCAGAGGTCATTCTAGGCTGCGTGTGACACGCATACGTTCATTCTTGTGTTACTGGGTGCCACAGCGTAGTGCAGGTTTTTTTTCCGCACACGTGGTCTAGGAGGGGTTGCGTGCACGTCATCTCCCTTTTTTGGGCTTCCTGTGCGTTGCGTGACCCGTCATCTTCCCCAGGGGTCACATTCAGCCTTGCTAGAGCACTAGGGTACAATTACCATCTGGTACCCAACCCCTTTGACCCCCAATTGCCCAGGACAATAGTTTACAGCCACTCCCATACGCACATTAACATCAGTGCCATGGTTGGGAGGCGAGGAATCCGTAAGGGTGGCAAAGGTGGACGAGCCACAAGTGGTGGCTGTGGTGGATCCGGTAGGGGACGTGGTCGTTACTTGCAGGGTGACCCTGTCCCCCCATGTGTGGAGGACCAGTCAAGGGCACCCATAGTCCCCCCCCGCCCCCCGGGTTGAGGCTGATGTGGCTGACACCATCCATGCTCACCCCTTGTTGGACCAGCCCATTGTGGCACCAGACCTGGCTGACTCCATGGCTGACTTCCAGGTCAGCAGGCCTATGACACGTGCACAAGTGCACGTTGATGTCATCAGGCAACGTGGATCAGGGGCAGCAAGGTCATCTGCTGCCCTAAGTAGGCAGGGTGGAGAGGCTGCAGGGGCAGCTGCGGCTCCATCCACCCCAGCTCTCACACACCCAGCCAGGACAGTGTCGGTCCTAGTCCATCCTGCTGACATTCCCCCTGACACCATTACACTTGAGCCAATGCCTGCACCAACTCCCATGCTGAGTGTGCAATCCCATACTCCTGATACAGAATCCACCAGGGCTCTTGCCCCTAGTGTCCAGAGCGGCGTAGGACACTCAGGATCACCACCACCTTCCAAGCGGAAGAGGAAGAGTGCTCGTCCGGCACAGGCTGATGCCCCAGACAAGGCTACACAGTCCGGCCCATCGAGGAAGCCCAGCTTCACGGATGCCGAACTGAATGCACTTGTCGAGTATGTGTCCGCACATGATCACGAGATGGTCATTGTTGCAGGATCCAAGACCACACCTGCACAACGCCAGGCACAGTGGCAGACCGTTGCGGACATCGTAAGTGCCCTTGGAATCGTGAGGCGCACAGCCAATGATTGCTATAAGCGCTGGAATGACCTAAAGCGCAGGGCAAAGAATAAGCTGGCCTCAAGTCATGCCGCAACTCTAGTGACTGGAGGTGGGTCTCCAGTAGAAGACATGGAACTCACTCCACATGAGTCAGTCGCTGGGACCTACGTCACGGAGGAACAGATCCAAGGCGTGGGAGATGTGCCTGATTATGAGGCATTGTCCGGTGAGTGCACATGCATGTGTGTGTCATCCATGTGCATGGTGTGTGTGTGAGGGCTTCTGTTTGTGTGCCAGGTGAGGGTGTGTGCACCTGAGTCGTTTGGGTCACCCATGTGCTTCATGCAATACATTCTGCGCAGCAGCATTTGGCCATAGCAGTATCCCTTCTGCCAACAGTAGACATCTAGCCCAACAGCAAGCCAGTTGCCCTTGAAGTGTCACCTTGCCACAACATTGTTGCTTATTTTTCTCTGTTCATTCAGGCAGATTGTTTGCATTCCACCACTTTTACTAGGCATTTCTCAGTCCTCTAGTCACATGTCTGACATGGCTATGGTAAAGTGGAGTGACTTTGTTACCTGGATATCATTTGTTTAGACATGTCCCTGTGCAATCAGACCATTTTGGACTGGCAGCTCCAGGTGAAAAATCAGACCTGTTTGAATTAGAAAAGCTATTACATGAGGGAACTGTACTGAATGAATAAGTGCTGCCTTCCTCTCCATCTTCACTCAATAGCAATGGTACATGCCATCTGTGTGATGGCATGTGTATTTCACCTGGCAATCACAGGCCAATGTGTGATGCCACTGCCAGGCAGCATGCAGAAAATGTGTTCATCTTCCATCTTGGTGTCATCAGTGTGTACCATTTGCCTGCCCTTCATACGCAGTGAGGGTGCATGCATGGGAGGGTTTAAGTCATGAGGGACATGTGTCAATCAAGTACTGGTTATGTTGCTTCTCAGCCCTCATTGTGTGCCATGGTGCTAATGCCTGTTTCCATTTGTTTGCTTTTATGTCTTTGCATGGGAAGACGCACCTGATACTGCTGGGGTTGTGGAGATGGTGCAGACCCAGGAGGGTTCCGAAGGCCGACTGACTACCAGTGAGGGACGTGGTGTGGTGGTGGGTGAGAACCCACAACTGCTGCAGGTCGTGCTCTCAAGGGGTGTCTCTGGCTGCACCTCCCCCGAGCTGTACTCAGGTGTTGATTCGGATGATGAGACCTACGTGCCGTCGCAGGTGAGTGTTCCTGGGAGGGGTTCTGTTCTGTCCCACTCACCTGCACCAGGGTCAGAACCCTCAATGGGGATGTCAGTGTTGGCAGCTACGCCTTTGGTGGTTACGGATGCAGGGTCACACTCCGCGACATCTGATCCTGTTCCTGGGCCAGCAGATCAGAGGGGGAATGCAGTCCTGCAGCCTCAGGCAGTGCCGGCACAGCAAGGCGCAGTTCGCCTTGCCCCAGACAGGTGTGGTGCCCGCCGACGTGGTGGCCATACGCCACCTGGCAATACCGCATGGGAGCAATCCATTTACGGTATGGCAACCCAACAGGCAGCATCATCAGAGATGATGGCTCAGGCCATGGATAGGGTGGCCACTTCCATTGTCCCCCCCGAAAGGCTGATTGAGCGACTACAGCAGGCAATCGACTCCATCTGCCAGTCACACAGGGAGGACATGTTGGTGTCCAACAGGGACAGGCGGGCGGCACTGGCGACTCTACAGGAAGCCATCTCCATAGAGTCCCAGGGCCACAGGGAAGCCCTGAGCCTGGAACTCCTTCACCTCAGGACGACTCTTGTTGAGCTTGAGGCTTCAACAAACCGAAGGACAGAACAGCAGCTGGAGCGTCTCACCCGTACGCTCTCAGCTGAGATGCAGGCAACTAGGGCAGAGGTCCGGGCATCCCGTGAGTTGTTGCATGGGGACCTCCGCACACTCATCCTCCAGAACGAGACCTACCACACCTGCATGCTTGCAGCCATGGAGGAACAGACTAGGGCCTTGCGTGGGCTGCCTCCCATAGTGCCACCACCTCCGGATGCAGCTGCACAGGGTGATAATAGCGACAGCAGTGATACTCCCACAATAGGGTAGCCGTGTGGGCCATGAGCCCATGAGCCCATGGAGGTGTTTTTTTTTCGCAAGATCCACACAGGTGGGTTTTGGTGTGCACCCTGTCCTCGGACCTCCTGGGTGGCCTCCCCAACCCCCCCCCACCCCCGGGCCCATTAATGGCCATTTTTTTTTTTTTTTTTATTTTTTTTTTTTATTTTGATTTTTTTGGGGACAATGTGTTGCCTTGTGTGGCTCCCATGGGCATACGCTGCATTGTGGCTGGGCACATGCAGGCTTGTCATGTATTTGGTTCAGATGCTTGGGTTTTTGTCACACACACCCCTCCTGCTTCCCGTTTCCATGGGCTTGCAAAGGGTGTGCCCAAGTGACATTGACGTACATGGTGACATTGGACTCCCACTACATGTGTGGGTAGTCTAGTCAATACTGTGTATACATTCCTAGTGCATATTGCTGTTGTGTTGTACACTGCATGTTGCATTGATGTCTAACTCATCATCCGTATCTACCTCCTAATTTGCAGGTCCTTTCCTCATGTCTACACAAGGCCCTCTACTTTGGACATGGGGTCTGTAAGGATATTTGGCGTGTTACAGCACAGAGTACAGCACTACTGCACAGGTAGCAATTTTTTTTTTTTGATGCAGCACCACCACATGGGTGTGGTGCATTGCTATATGTGGTGCCAGATTAACATGGACATATAAGTAAAGACAGGCTATTCAGTCAAAAACGATTTCAACATATACGATGCAAATCTATTTTTACAGTTAAAAGCACACATGCACATTCAAAAATGCACACTATTTTTCACCTGAAATGCCTATGGTGCAAGAGACACATTTGAAAATTAATAACTAACCTTATTAATAACTAACCTGACTAATAAAACTGCATTTAACATAACCCACTAATAAAAATGTGTCTCCACTGCAGAATTAGGCCTACTCTGAAAGTGAACTTTTAAACGCACATTCAATTTTTTTCTTTTTCTCTGCTGCTCTGTCCACATAACTACAGGAAGCAAAGGGCTCGAAGGAACAGGAAATCAGTTGGTTACAAATAGTTACTGTAGAAATGAGCCATTGTGTAGTGAGGGAGGAGATGGCATGATTGATTTCTGATTGGAGCAGCGTCATAGCAAGTATCATGCTAGAGGCAGTGATTAGAGTTTTGCTGGGGGAGCTTGAGGAGAGGGGGAGGACAGTCGAGATTTGGCAGAGCTGGGAGAAGGACCTGTTTCCTGGCTGAAGCATTCCTGCTGCAAAAGCTGAGAATTCCAGGCAATAACCCCGGTTTGAGAACGAAAGATGCTTGTTTTCACTGGGGTTAATCTTCAAGGGAGCCAAATTCAGAAAGAGAACAGCTGAAGAAAACTCATGCTGAACAGATAAGGTAATTACAGAAGTGTGGGGGCTGAGTGTGTACGAGAATATTCAGTCAGTGTAGGAAAGGAGATTCCTGTGCTTTACTCACATGTTTAATGTTGCAAATTGAGTTCTTGTCTCCGCCACTCTCTTTTCAATGTATCCCAGACAATGCTGTTACTGTGCTATTTTATTTATTTCTGTAAAGAGTGAGATCGTGTTTAAATGCAACTTTTATAATACACAAAAATATTTGAAAGCAGACGGGTTGTGTGTTTTATATTTACCAATACAGTGCTGATGATGTGGGGAGATGTTTAGACAGTGCAATTGTCATTTTCAAGGTAGCTAAACGTCAAATTTGCTGCAGCCGTGTGCACAATGTAATTCAGTATGAGCAATTATAACTAACTGTGTGTGTTGTAGTTTGTCGGAGGTCTATGAGTCGGCAAAAAGGGAGGCCCGGGACATAGTTCACTACCGTATATAAGATAGTGAAAATACCACATGATAGCTCGCTGCCGTAGATAAGACAGAGAGAAATTGCCCATGGTGGCACACTAAAAATGAAAATGTGGTGTTCCTGAAATGCAAGCCTGAGGTCTCTCTAGTGATTACATGAAAAATCTAAACAAAAATAAGGGGTTCTGGATATTGGGGCCACAAATAAAACAAGGGAATTATGCTCACCAAAATACCACCAACCACGCATACCAACCACGCATACCAAATACGCATGTCTGTGTGCTGAAATAATGCATGTCCATTGTATTATTGTTGTACATGGCCCAATCTGAATACAAGGAGTGATTGTTGCTAAGTTATTTTTCGGCGGTAAGAAAATACCGGCAGGCCCCAAATCTCCACAAAATACCCTACATATTTATGGTGCGTTGCAGGTCGGGAAAGTGATCATAGAGTACCTGCTGGGCGTGGCAAGCATGTCTCACACTGCCATTTGCCATTAAAGGGAACCCATTTTATAATAGCAGTGTGCCACTAAAAACGAATTTCAGAATGTCACAAAGGGAAACCACATTCTCAGACCTAGTGCAATATTTAGAGGCAAAGTTGTTTGCACATGGGACTTGGTCGTTGAATAGCACGTTAGAATGGCGTGAACGCATTCAGGGTGAGGTGCAGAAAGAAAAACTAGACAATATTTTTGCAGAAGGCAGCATAATTCAGGTCTGCCTTACAAGATTATTGAATGCAGCCGATAAAAGTGCAGAGAAAGACTGATTAATATGGCTATGCGGCAAAATATGGTTTATTTTGAATAAGTCCCTGCGAATGCAGGAGAATGATACTCAGCTAATTAACAAGTTAAAGACTGAATTAGATGGGGCAAGTAAAAATCAGGAAATGTTAAGAGCAGAATTGGATGTATGCCAAAAAGACATGCAATTAAAATGCAGAGACTTTGATGCTCAGTTATCCAAAAGCAAGAAACAATTTGAGGATAGTGAGCAAGAATTGCTACACTTAAAAGCCTTAGTGGACCACATTAGACAGAATAAAGATGAGGTTGTTTCAGAAATGCAGATTTTACAAAAAGAACATTGTGAAAAAGAATGTGATCTCCAGAGTGCAGAACAAGAAATGATTAAAATGATTCAAGAAAGAGACAAGAGAAATAAAGAGTTCAATGAATGCCAAATGCAAATGTGCGACATGCAGGAGGTGATTGATAAGATGAGTGATGAAAACAATTATTTGCAAAATGAAGCAAACAGACTCCTTAAAAAGTGTAAGGACTTAGAACAGCAAATGTGCATTCCCAGGTCCCAGGAGAGGTGGCAGGGTACCACATTCAATGGAGTGGAGGTGAATTCTAGCTCTGCCCAAAGAGCTAGTGCTCCAGTGACTGGGCTGGTGACTGAACTTGGTTGCAGCACCCTTGGGAGATTTGATACTCCCATTGGGGGCAGCCACCAATCTCATACACCTGAAAACAGGATTGAATCACAAAATAGTGCAATTCCATGCATTGCAACAAGTAGCACCATAAAAATAATGAAATCCATTAAAGCCCTGATCAAACCATTTAAAAAGGGAGGTGAATGCTGCATTGAGGATCACTTAGAAGCGGTGCATGACATTTTTAAAGCACTCCAGATACCTAAGGAACAGTACAGACAATATTTTCATTTAACTTTAGATGCCCCGACGGCCAGCATCATAAGGGGATTAAATGAACAGCAGAATATGACCTGGTTGGAGTTTGAAAAAGAAATTAAGCGTCATTTTTCTCCTTTTCAGTCATTGCAGGAGGCAAATAAAGTCGCTTACACAATTACTGCTGGACCTAATACATCCCCTCTCCAATTTTTACAAGACTTAAAAAGAGCAATTTCTCGCATTGATGTATCTTTTGACTAAAATTCCAATGAGTTTAAAACTGCATACTTCTATGGGCTACAGAAAGACATCATATCCCAATTGGTCCGTGAATTTAACTGTGACAAGTCCCTTGAATGGATTGTACATCAAAGCACAAAACTATATGAGGTACTCTATTGTCAGGGTAGAGAAAGTGATAAAATGAAAGATACTAGACCTAAATCTAAAGAACCCTCAGCCACAGTAATGGAAATCAGGTCAGCCAAAATGTCCCTTGAGTCTGCTCAAAGCCAAGGTAAAAATAATGTGACACCTGAACAAAGGGGTAATAAAACAAAGATCGCCAGTTCCTGTACCAATGTTCCAATCACATGATCCTAGTAATAGAGAGAGCTACATCAGCCCTAGGTATTTAGGGGACAGACCCCGGGTAGGATATCGGCCTGATATGGCAGGTATGAACAATAACCAGAGACAAAATCAAGATCAAAGAAATGATGGTCCCTACCAGTCATTGGGGAAACAGAGCATATTTGATCCCAACACCATGATATATGGTAATCAGGATAGGCCCCGATATGTGGATCAATTTACTGATAATGGAAATCAACCTAGGGGCCAGTACCCACAATCTGAGAGACAGGACATGAGGCAAAACGTGAACTACAATCCACATCAGTACAATGATTCCCCACCAGGGGACTATAATCAAAGGGTGGGTGCAACCCGCTCCCCTCCACAAATGAATCAAGAGTTCAGAAACCATCCCAACCGACATCAATCACCTGAGAGGTATCAGAATAGATCCAATCAGGGGGAAAACAACCAATATCGACCTAGGCCACAGAAAGAGGATCCTAGAGAGATGGAAAGGTTCCAGTGCCTTGAGGCCCAAGTGAAAATGTTAGCTGAGCAAATAGGAAAGCTCTATACAGCGCAAAAACAACCTTCCAAAGAGGGGGCTGTTGGCCATAGCAATGACCGGGGGGCTTCCGAAAAGTGACTAAGTACTCATGATAACTGCAGTGCCAAAATGACAGATTGCTCTGATATAATTTTGCATAACGACTCTGAGATGCCTAATGGATTAAATGTGAAAGTGCCAGTAAATGAACTTGTGACAGAAAGTGCAAATACTTCTAAAAAAGAGGTACGGTTTAACCTAGAGCTAAATAAAACAGTAAAGATTTGTACAAATGAAAAAGAAACATTAGGAATTCCAAAAGAACAAAGGGACAGATTTAAAAAAAAATGACTCATGCATGGGGAATACCAGTGGACAGGGAGTAAGTGGGGATGCTATAGCTCCTTCCCTGGGCAAGCAAAACAATGACCAAACACAGACAGAAAAAGGAAATACTCACAAGGAGGGTACAGATCAAATACCTGAAGAATTCTTTGAGCCACATATTTTTGAAGAGGCTGAAAGGGATGGTATCACACTAAATGATCACAAATGCACAGAATTAAAAAATGACAAATTGCTGAATGATGTTGTTACACATGTTCAGTTGGAAGGTTGTAATGTGGTCTCTGATGTTACCCAGATGGATGGGCGAACAGTGGCCACACTCCAAAAAACCTCTGATCATGGAGAAATGAATAAAGTCTCTCGCGCAGAAATGGGTAAAAAGGAGGGAAACATGTTTTTCCATTTACCAATGTGTTTAGCCAAAAGTGAAAAAGACCTGAGAAAGGTGAGCCCTGAAATCAGTAAGAATTCAGATTTCTTATGTGTATTAGAGGAAGTTGAGGACAGATATTATGCACCCATCACTGTAGAAGAAAAATGCCACACCTTTGCTATGATTGACACTGGCGAACAGGCCACAATTATGTCCAAGGAGCTGGTAAAGAGTATCAATGAAGGGAGACCCCACAGAGTCAGATCACAGTGAAGGAAAATCAAGGCCCAGTGCATAACTTTAATGGGGAGGAGGTGCCCATCATAGGTGTAACTGAGGTTGACATAAAAATAGGAAAGCACAGAATGAAACAAGAGGTATTGATCACATCTATTTGTGAAATTCCATTTCTGATGGGGACAGATTGCCTGAAAAGATTGTCTCCTCTCATAGATGGGGTGAATGGAGTGCTGTGGTCCTTAACCAAAAAACCATTGAGGCCTAAGTAACTAAAATCACAAAACAGCAATATAAATGAATGTCACGCCGTTGCCAAAACAAATGATGCTGTGGAGGTATATCTCCAGAATAGCTGCATACCTAGTGTCACTGTTATATTAATGTATCAAGACAAAATGCAGAGCAACAATGAAAAACTACCTGTACAAATATACTTGGACCCAAGGAAAAATTGGCAGACTGCCATAGATGAGCACACAATACGTTTTTATTTAAAAGAGAAAACATGCAAACAGAATATTGCTCCTAAAACAGATTCAGAAAAACACATTACCACTCTGGCAGAAATACGCATGGAAGATGAGCAACCATGGGTTCATGTTGGTATAAATGACTATTTTAAAACAATAAAAGCCACTTTAGCGCTTGGACATGAAAGGAGTTTCATTAATGAGAAATTGTTGCAAAAAATAATGGAGAGGGAAGAAATCCCGAGATTTAGGATTAAAAACCAATATGTTTCTGTGTTGGACAGTCCAGACTTTGAAAGCCGAATTGCAGGCAGATGCATGCTTAAAATTAGCATTGGGCAGAAAACAATTTACCATAATGTATGGATAGTGAGTGGAGCACAAAATGAATTTTACATGGGCAATGACATCATGCACAGAATGTGTATGTTGTTAGATTTCCTTAATCAAAAAATATGGTCACGCCTAGGTGGTCCGGCACCTGAATTTGAAGACAAAAGAAGGGCTTATCATTGTGCACAACTGGTTCCTTATGCAATCGAATTACAAATGAGGAAAGATACTATTATTCCTGCATTTACAAAACAGTTTGCAATAACACTGAAATGCAAAAATGGACAGCAGATGAAAGGCTCTGATGCATTTGTATGCCTGAATGAATCCATAAAACAGCAAGGCCTGTATTATGAATACATTCCATTGGTAGACATTGGTGAAGGATCTGTAAAAATTATGGTAAATAATAAAGGTTGTCAGGATATTCATTTAGAGTAAAACTCCCCATTAGGAATGGCCATATAAAAATCACATTATACAGCAGATTTAAATAACATGGTGATTGGAAATATTCCTGAAAAGTATGTAGATGCCAAGGGTGAGTTGCCAGAACACCTGGACTCTCAGCCCAAAGGAATATTTAAAATTCATTCTGTGTATCCTTATGATTCAAATGAGACAGTGTGCTGCCATCAAGAGGATTGCATAATATTTAATTTAAATGAAAATGAAACAGAAAATCAGCCCATTGAAGTGGAAGCTGATATGCCAAAATATTTAAAAGTGGCAGCTTTACAAAAAGGCACAGCCACACATTTAGAGGAAAGCGCTGAGATTCCCTTACCAGAAGATTTTCCAGAATTTTCCAAAATGGTAGAAGAGCAGATCTCCTTAGCGGATGCGTGTGAAAGCAATGAGGATAGGGACAATCTGAGGGAGATATTTATGGAGTTTAAGTATGTATTTGCAAAAGATGCTTATGATTGTGGTTTAACTGATTTACATGTGGCCACACTACCAGAAGGGTGTAGCAGAAATCCAGTGTTTGTACGCCAGTATAGACTACCGCTGGCATGTTTAGAATCATTGGCAGAGATTATTAAAAATTTGGAATCGTGGGGAATCATCAGGCCCATTCATCGCACATCCAATACACCTATTTTAGGTGTGTTAAAGCCAAATGGTAAATGGCGGCTATGTGCAGACTTGAGAGAGTTAAACAAAAGAGTACCAGTATCTAGATGGCCACTGCCATTCATTGATCAGGGCCTAGCTCAGGTACATGGTTCAAATGTATTTACCACATTAGATCTCACCTCTGGATATTGGTGCGTGCCATTGGCAGAGGAGATACAACATTTATTTTCCTTTACATTTGACAGGACTCAATATGCCTGGCTTAGAGCTCCGTTCGGGTACATCAATAGTGGGAGTGAATTTGGCATATTTTTGAGAAAGGCAATGCCGGATGCAGCGGAAAGAGGAACAATAGTTTATGTGGACGATGTCCTGATAAAAAATGAAAGCCTGAAAAGCCATTTTGATGAAATAAGACATGTACTTGGCCAATTGCAGAAAGCAGGCGCCAAAGTATCTTTGCAAAAAGCAATATGGTGCAAGAAAAAAGTGAACTTTCTAGGGCATGAAGTGACTGAACATGGGCTAAATCCACAAAAGAAGAAAATAGAGGCCATACAAAGATTAAAAGATCCTAAAAATGTGAAAGGAGTAAAAAGTTTATTAGGGATGACAGGCTATAACAGAAAGTTCATTGAAAATTATGCAGAAATCACTCAACCATTGACTAAACTGCTTAAACTGAATACTCCCTGGAAATGGGAAAAAGAGCAGTCTGATGCAGTGGCTAAATTAAAGGAATGTCTTGTAAAGGCACCATGTTTAGCATACCCCATAAAGGACAGGGATTTCTTTATAGAAATAGGTTTTTTTGAACATTGTATGTCAGCAGTGTTATCACAAAAACACGATTTGAATCACAAAACCATTGCATATACAAGTAAGGCATTTTCCCAAGTTGAAATGAAATTTAATGAATGTGAAAAGGCCCTATTAACCACTGTGTGGGCGCTACAACATTTCCGCCCATTGTTCACGGAGAAAAGGTGATTATTGAAACAAATCATCAACCTTTGCAATTTTTAGAGAGTAAAAGAATTAGATCAGGTAATCTAGCGCAATCCAGAATCACTTCATGGACGCTGGCATTACAAGGTTTTCCCGTAGAAGTGAGATATGGACAAAATAAAAAGAACCCAATTGCTCAAGGGTTAGCTGACTTACATGACTGTGCAGCTGAACAAATATCAAATGAAATGGAAGTGGAAAATATCAATTTTTTCAAAGGGATACTTTTCCAATAGATCCGGATGTGGAATATTTATTGAATCACAAAGAAAGACATGTTATAAAAATGAATTTGAGAAAAAACAATATTACAATTAGTAATCTGGGGATAATAGAAGTGGAAAGATTTAATTGGGGAACCTGGGGGGAACGCTCAGTAGTGGGTTTGGCTGTCCTGGTGCTAATCATGAGTGGATGGTTGATTGTGCTATCAGTAAAAATGAAAATGTTACTGATTTTACTAGCTACGTCAGGAAGAGAAAGATATCCCAATACATATGCATTTTAAAAGAAAAAAAAAGAACAAGTTGTTTTTAGGAATTGGCTTGGATCGTAGCCAAGTTCTAAAAACAAAAGGAGGGTATATGTAAGGATATTTGGCGTGTTACAGCACAGAGTACAGCACTACTGCACAGGTAGCAATTTTTTTTTTTGATGCAGCACCACCACATGGGTGTGGTGCATTGCTATATGTGTTGCCAGATTAACATGGACATATAAGTAAAGACAGGCTATTCAGTCAAAAACGATTATAACATATAAGATGCAAATCTATTTTTACAGTTAAAAGCACACGTGCACATTCAAAAATGCACACTATTTTTCACCTGAAATGCCTATGGTGCAAGAGACACATTTGAAAATTAATAACTAACCTTATTAATAACTAACCTGACTAATAAAACTGCATTTAACATAACCCACTAATAAAAATGTGTCTCCACTGCAGAATTAGGCCTACTCTGAAAGTGAACTTTTAAACGCACATTCAATTGTTTTCTTTTTCTCTGCTGCTCTGTCCACATAACTACAGGAAGCAAAGGGCTCGAAGGAACAGGAAATCAGTTGGTTACAAATAGTTACTGTAGAATGAGCCATTGTGTAGTGAGGGAGGAGATGGCATGATTGATTTCTGATTGGAGCAGCGTCATAGCAAGTATCATGCTAGAGGCAGTGATTAGAGTTTTGCTGGGGGAGCTTGAGGAGAGGGGGAGGACAGTCGAGATTTGGCAGAGCTGGGAGAAGGACCTGTTTCCTGGCTGAAGCATTCCTGCTGCAAAAGCTGAGAATTCCAGGCAATAACCCCAGTTTGAGAACGAAAGACGCTTGTTTTCACTGGGGTTAATCTTCAAGGGAGCCAAATTCAGAAAGAGAACAGCTGAAGAAAACTCATGCTGAACAGATAAGGTAATTTCAGAAGTGTGGGGGCTGAGTGTGTACGAGAATATTCAGTCAGTGTAGGAAAGGAGATTCCTGTGCTTTACTCACATGTTTAATGTTGCAAATTGAGTTCTTGTCTCCGCCACTCTCTTTTCAATGTATCCCAGACAATGCTGTTACTGTGCTATTTTATTTATTTCTGTAAAGAGTGAGATCGTGTTTAAATGCAACTTTTATAATACACAAAAATATTTGAAAGCAGACGGGTGGTGTGTTTTATATTTACCAATACAGTGCTGATGATGTGGGGAGATGTTTAGACAGTGCAATTGTCATTTTCAAGGTAGTTAAACGTCAAATTTGCTGCAGCCGTGTGCACAATGTAATTCAGTATGAGCAATTATAACTAACTGTGTGTGTTGTAGTTTGTCGGAGGTCTATGAGTCGGCAAAAAGGGAGGCCCGGGACATAGTTCACTACCGTATATAAGATAGTGAAAATACCACATGATAGCTCGCTGCCGTAGATAAGACAGAGAGAAATTGCCCATGGTGGCACACTAAAAATGAAAATGTGGTGTTCCTGAAATGCAAGCCTGAGGTCTCTCTAGTGATTACATGAAACATCTAAACAAAAATAAGGGGTTCTGGATATTGGGGCCACAAATAAAACAAGGGAATTATGCTCACCAAAATACCACCAACCACGCATACCAACCACGCATACCAAATACGCAAGTCTGTGTGCTGAAATAATGCATGTCCATTGTATTATTGTTGTACATGGCCCAATCTGAATACAAGGAGTGATTGTTGCTAAGTTATTTTTCGGCGGTAAGAAAATACCGGCAGGCCCCAAATCTCCACAAAATACCCTACATATTTATGGTGCGTTGCAGGTCGGGAAAGTGATCATAGAGTACCTGCTGGGCGTGGCAAGCATGTCTCACACTGCCATTTGCCATTAAAGGGAACCCATTTTATAATAGCAGTGTGCCACTAAAAACGAATTTCAGAATGTCACAAAGGGAAACCACATTCTCAGACCTAGTGCAATATTTAGAGGCAAAGTTGTTTGCACATGGGACTTGGTCGTTGAATAGCACGTTAGAATGGCGTGAACGCATTCAGGGTGAGGTGCAGAAAGAAAAACTAGACAATATTTTTGCAGAAGGCAGCATAATTCAGGTCTGCCTTACAAGATTATTGAATGCAGCCGATAAAAGTGCAGAGAAAGACTGTTTAATATGGCTATGCGGCAAAATATGGTTTATTTTGAATAAGTCCCTGCGAATGCAGGAGAATGATACTCAGCTAATTAACAAGTTAAAGACTGAATTAGATGGGGCAAGTAAAAATCAGGAAATGTTAAGAGCAGAATTGGATGTATGCCAAAAAGACATGCAATTAAAATGCAGAGACTTTGATGCTCAGTTATCCAAAAGCAAGAAACAATTTGAGGATAGTGAGCAAGAATTGGTACACTTAAAAGCCTTAGTGGACCACATTAGACAGGATAAAGATGAGGTTGTTTCAGAAATGCAGATTTTACAAAAAGAACATTGTGAAAAAGAATGTGATCTCCAGAGTGCAGAACAAGAAATGATTAAAATGATTCAAGAAAGAGACAAGAGAAATAAAGAGTTCAATGAATGCCAAATGCAAATGTGCGACATGCAGGAGGTGATTGATAAGATGAGTGATGAAAACAATTATTTGCAAAATGAAGCAAACAGACTCCTTAAAAAGTGTAAGGACTTAGAACAGCAAATGTGCATTCCCAGGTCCCAGGAGAGGTGGCAGGGTACCACATTCAATGGAGTGGAGGTGAATTCTAGCTCTGCCCAAAGAGCTAGTGCTCCAGTGACTGGGCTGGTGACTGAACTTGGTTGCAGCGCCCTTGGGAGATTTGATACTCCCATTGGGGGCAGCCACCAATCTCATACACCTGAAAACAGGATTGAATCACAAAATAGTGCAATTCCATGCATTGCAACAAGTAGCACCATAAAAATAATGAAATCCATTAAAGCCCTGATCAAACCATTTAAAAGGGAGGTGAATGCTGCATTGTGGATCACTTAGAAGTGGTGCATGACATTTTTAAAGCACTCCAGATACCTAAGGAACAGTACAGACAATATTTTCATTTAACTTTAGATGCCCCGACGGCCAGCATCATAAGGGGATTAAATGAACAGCAGAATATGACCTGGTTGGAGTTTGAAAAAGAAATTAAGCGTCATTTTTCTCCTTTTCAGTCATTGCAGGAGGCAAAGAAAGTCGCTTACACAATTACTGCTGGACCTAATACATCCCCTCTCCAATTTTTACAAGACTTAAAAAGAGCATTTTCTCGCTTTGATGTATCTTTTGACTCAAATTCCAATGAGTTTAAAACTGCATACTTCTATGGGCTACAGAAAGACATCATATCCCAATTGGTCCGTGAATTTAACCGTGACAAGTCCCTTGAATGGATTGTACATCAAAGCACAAAACTATATGAGGTACTCTATTGTCAGGGTAGAGAAAGTGATAAAATGAAAGATACTAGACCTAAATCTAAAGAACCCTCAGCCACAGTAATGGAAATCAGGTCAGCCAAAATGTCCCTTGAGTCTGCTCAAATCCAAGATAAAAATAATGTGACGCCTGAACAAAGGGGTAATAAAACAAAGATCGCCATTTCCTGTACCAATGTTCCAATCACATGATCCTAGTAATAGAGAGAGCTACATCAGCCCTAGGTATTTAGGGGACAGACCCCGGGTAGGATATCGGCCTGATATGGCAGGTATGAACAATAACCAGAGACAAAATCAAGATCAAAGAAATGATGGTCCCTACCAGTCATTGGGGACACAGAGCAGATTTGATCCCAACACCATGATATATGGTAATCAGGATAGGCCCCGATATGTGGATCGATTTACTGATAATGGAAATCAACCTAGGGGCCAGTACCCACAATCTGAGAGACAGGACATGAGGCAAAACGTGAACTACAATCCACGTCAGTACAATGATTCCCCACCAGGGGACTATAATCAAAGGATGGGTGCAACCCGCTCCCCTCCACAAATGAATCAAGAGTTCAGAAACCATCCCAACCGACATCAATCACCTGAGAGGTATCAGAATAGATCCAATCAGGGGGAAAACAACCAATATCGACCTAGGCCACAGAAAGAGGATCCTAGAGAGATGTAAAGGTTCCAGTGCCTTGAGGCCCAAGTGAAAATGTTAGCTGAGCAAATAGGAAAGCTCTATACAGCGCAAAAACAACCTTCCAAAGAGGGGGCTGTTGGCCATAGCAATGACCGGGGGGCTTCCAAAAAGTGACTAAGTACTCATGATAACTGCAGTGCCAAAATGACAGATTGCTCTGATATAATTTTGCATAACGACTCTGAGATGCCTAATGGATTAAATGTGAAATTGCCAGTAAATGAACTTGTGACAGAAAGTGCAAATACTTCTAAAAAAGAGGTACGGTTTAACCTAGAGCTAAATAAAACAGTAAAGATTTGTACAAATGAAAAAGAAACATTAGGAATTCCAAAAGAACAAAGGGACAGATTTAAAAAAAATGACTCATGCATGGGGAATACCAGTGGACAGGGAGTAAGTGGGGATGCTATAGCTCCTTCCCTGGGCAAGCAAAACAATGACCAAACACAGACAGAAAAAGGAAATACTCACAAGGAGGGTACAGGTCAATCACCTGAAGAATTCTTTGAGCCACATATTTTTGAAGAGGCTGAAAGGGATGGTATCACACTAAATGATCACAAATGCACAGAATTAAAAAATGACAAATTGCTGAATGATGTTGTTACACATGTTCAGTTGGAAGGTTGTAATGTGGTCTCTGATGTTACCCAGATGGATGGGCGAACAGTGGCCACACTCCAAAAAACCTCTGATCATGGAGAAATGAATAAAGTCTCTCGCGCAGAAATGGGTAAAAAGGAGGGAAACATGTTTTTCCATTTACCAATGTGTTTAGCCAAAAGTGAAAAAGACCTGAGAAAGGTGAGCCCTGAAATCAGTACGAATTCAGATTTCTTATGTGTATTAGAGGAAGTTGAGGACAGATACTATGCACCCATCACTGTAGAAGAAAAATGCCACACCTTTGCTATGATTGACACTGGCGAACAGGCCACAATTATGTCCAAGGAGATGGTAAAGAGTATCAATGAAGGGAGACCCCACAGAGTCAGATCACAGTGAAGGAAAATCAAGGCCCAGTGCATAACTTTAATGGGGAGGAGGTGCCCATCATAGGTGTAACTGAGGTTGACATAAAAATAGGAAAGCACAGAATGAAACAAGAGGTATTGATCACATCTATTTGTGAAATTCCATTTCTGATGGGGACAGATTGCCTGAAAAGATTGTCTCCTCTCATAGATGGGGTGAATGGAGTGCTGTGGTCCTTAACCAAAAAACCATTGAGGCCTAAGTAACTAAAATCACAAAACAGCAATATAAATGAATGTCACACCGTTGCCAAAACAAATGATGCTGTGGAGGTATATCTCCAGAATAGCTGCATACCTAGTGTCACTGTTATATCAATGTATCAAGACAAAATGCAGAGCAACAATGAAAAACTACCTGTACAAATATACTTGGACCCAAGGAAAAATTGGCAGACTGCCATAGATGAGCACACAATACTTTTTTATTTAAAAGAGAAAACATGCAAACAGAATATTGCTCCTAAAACAGATTCAGAAAAACACATTACCACTCTGGCAGAAATACGCATGGAAGAAGAGCAACCATGGGTTCATGTTGGTATAAATGACTATTTTAAAACAATAAAAGCCACTTTAGCGCTTGGACATGAAAGGAGTTTCATTAATGAGAAATTGTTGCAAAAAATAATGGAGAGGGAAGAAATCCCGAGATTTAGGATTAACAACCAATATGTTTCTGGGTTGGACAGTTCAGACTTTGAAAGCCGAATTGCAGGCAGATGCATGCTTAAAATTAGCATTGGGCAGAAAACAATTTACCATAATGTATGGATAGTGAGTGGAGCACAAAATGAATTTTACATGGGCAATGACATCATGCACAGAATGTGTATGGTGTTAGATTTCCTTAATCAAAAAATATGGTCACGCCTAGGTGGTCAGGCACCTGAATTTGAACACAAAAGAAGGGCTTATCATTGTGCACAACTGGTTCCTTATGCAATCGAATTACAAATGAGGAAAGATACTATTATTCCTGCATTTACAAAACAGTTTGCAATAACACTGAAATGCAAAAATGGACAGCAGATGAAAGGCTCTGATGCATTTGTATGCCTGAATGAATCCATAAAACAGCAAGGCCTGTATTATGAATACATTCCATTGGTAGACATTGGTGAAGGATCTGTAAAAATTATGGTAAATAATAAAGGTTGTCAGGATATTCATTTAGAGGAAAACTCCCCATTAGGAATGGCCATACAAAAATCACATTATACGGCAGATATAAATAACATGGTGATTGGAAATATTCCTGAAAAGTATGTAGATGCCAAGGGTGAGTTGCCAGAACACCTGGACTCTCAGCCCAAAGGAATATTTAAAATTAATTCTGTGTATCCTTATGATTCAAATGAGACAGTGTGCTGCCATCAAGAGGATTGCATAATATTTAATTTATATGAAAATGAAACAGAAAATCAGCCCATTGAAGTGGAAGCTGATATGCCAAAATATTTAAAAGTGGCAGCTTTACAAAAAGGCACAGCCACACAGTTAGAGGAAAGCGCCGAGATTCCCTTACCAGAAGATTTTCCAGAATTTTCCAAAATGGTAGAAGAGCAGATCTCCTTAGCGGATGCGTGTGAAAGCAATGAGGATAGGGACAATCTGAGGGAGATATTTATGGAGTTTAAGTATGTATTTGCAAAAGATGCTTATGATTGTGGTTTAACTGATTTACATGTGGCCACACTACCAGAAGGGTGTAGCAGAAATCCAGTGTTTGTACGCCAGTATAGACTACCGCTGGCATGTTTAGAATCATTGGCAGAGATTATTAAAAATTTGGAATCGTGGGGAATCATCAGGCCCATTCATTGCACATCCAAAACACCTATTTTAGGTGTGTTAAAGCCAAATGGTAAATGGCGGCTATGTGCAGACTTGAGAGAGTTAAACAAAAGAGTACCAGTATCTAGATGGCCACTGCCATTCATTGATCAGGGCCTAGCTCAGGTACATGGTTCAAATGTATTTACCACATTAGATCTCACCTCTGGATATTGGTGCGTGCCATTGGCAGAGGAGATACAACATTTATTTTCCTTTACATTTGACAGGACTCAATATGCCTGGCTTAGAGCTCCGTTCGGGTACATCAATAGTGGGAGTGAATTTGGCATATTTTTGAGAAAGGCCATGCCGGATGCAGCGGAAAGAGGAACAATAGTTTTTGTGGACGATGTCCTGATAAAAAATGAAAGCCTGAAAAGCCATTTTGATGAAATAAGACATGTACTTGGTCAATTGCAGAAAGCAGGCGCCAAAGTATCTTTGCAAAAAGCAAAATGGTGCAAGAAAAAAGTGAACTTTCTAGGGCATGAAGTGACTGAACATGGGCTAAATCCACAAAAGAAGAAAATAGAGGCCATACAAAGATTAAAAGATCCTAAAAATGTGAAAGGAGTAAAAAGTTTATTAGGGATGACAGGCTATAACAGAAAGTTCATTGAAAATTATGCAGAAATCACTCAACCATTGACTAAACTGCTTAAACTGAATACTCCCTGGAAATGGGAAAAAGAGCAGTCTGATGCAGTGGCTAAATTAAAGGAATGTCTTGTAAAGGCACCATGTTTAGCATACCCCATAAAGGACAGGGATTTCTTTATAGAAATAGGTTTTTTTGAACATTGTATGTCAGCAGTGTTATCACAAAAACACGATTTGAATCACAAAACCATTGCATATACAAGTAAGGCATTTTCCCAAGTTGAAATGAAATTTAATGAATGTGAAAAGGCCCTATTAACCACTGTGTGGGCGCTACAACATTTCCGCCCATTGTTCACGGAGAAAAGGTGATTATTGAAACAAATCATCAACCTTTGCAATTTTTAGAGAGTAAAAGAATTAGATCAGGTAATCTAGCGCAATCCAGAATCACTTCATGGACGCTGGCATTACAAGGTTTTCCCGTAGAAGTGAGATATGGACAAAATAAAAAGAACCCAATTGCTCAAGGGTTAGCTGACTTACATGACTGTGCAGCTGAACAAATATCAAATGAAATGGAAGTGGAAAATATCGATTTTTTCAAAGGGATACTTTTCCAATAGATCCGGATGTGGAATATTTATTGAATCACAAAGAAAGACATGTTATAAAAATGAATTTGAGAAAAAACAATATTACAATTAGTAATCTGGGGATAATAGAAGTGGAAATATTTAATTGGGGAACCTGGGGGGAACACTCAATAGTGGGTTTGGCTGTCCTGGTGCTAATCATGAGTGGATGGTTGATTGTGCTATCAGTAAAAATGAAAATGTTACTGATTTTACTAGCTACGTCAGGAAGAGAAAGATATCCCAATACATATGCATTTTAAAAGAAAAAAAAGAACAAGTTGTTTTTAGGAATTGGCTTGGATCGTAGCCAAGTTCTAAAAACAAAAGGAGGGTATATGTAAGGATATTTGGCGTGTTACAGCACAGAGTACAGCACTACTGCACAGGTAGCAATTTTTTTTTTTGATGCAGCACCACCACATGGGTGTGGTGCATTGCTATATGTGTTGCCAGATTAACATGGACATATAAGTAAAGACAGGCTATTCAGACAAAAACGATTTTAACATATAAAATGCAAATCTATTTTTACAGTTAAAAGCACACGTGCACATTCAAAAATGCACACTATTTTTCACCTGAAATGCCTATGGTGCAAGAGACACATTTGAAAATTAATAACTAACCTTATTAATAACTAACCTGACTAATAAAACTGCATTTAACATAACCCACTAATAAAAATGTGTCTCCACTGCAGAATTAGGCCTACTCTGAAAGTGAACTTTTAAACGCACATTCAATTGTTTTCTTTTTCTCTGCTGCTCTGTCCACATAACTACAGGAAGCAAAGGGCTCGAAGGAACAGGAAATCAGTTGGTTACAAATAGTTACTGTAGAATGAGCCATTGTGTAGTGAGGGAGGAGATGGCATGATTGATTTCTGATTGGAGCAGCGTCATAGCAAGTATCATGCTAGAGGCAGTGATTAGAGTTTTGCTGGGGGAGCTTGAGGAGAGGGGGAGGACAGTCGAGATTTGGCAGAGCTGGGAGAAGGACCTGTTTCCTGGCTGAAGCATTCCTGCTGCAAAAGCTGAGAATTCCAGGCAATAACCCCAGTTTGAGAACGAAAGACGCTTGTTTTCACTGGGGTTAATCTTCAAGGGAGCCAAATTCAGAAAGAGAACAGCTGAAGAAAACTCATGCTGAACAGATAAGGTAATTACAGAAGTGTGGGGGCTGAGTGTGTACGAGAATATTCAGTCAGTGTAGGAAAGGAGATTCCTGTGCTTTACTCACATGTTTAATGTTGCAAATTGAGTTCTTGTCTCCGCCACTCTCTTTTCAGTGTATCACAGACAATGCTGTTACTGTGCTATTTTATTTATTTCTGTAAAGAGTGAGATCGTGTTTAAATGCAACTTTTATAATACACAAAAATATTTGAAAGCAGACGGGTGGTGTGTTTTATATTTACCAATACAGTGCTGATGATGTGGGGAGATGTTTAGACAGTGCAATTGTCATTTTCAAGGTAGCTAAACGTCAAATTTGCTGCAGCCGTGTGCACAATGTAATTCAGTATGAGCAATTATAACTAACTGTGTGTGTTGTAGTTTGTCGGAGGTCTATGAGTCGGCAAAAAGGGAGGCCCGGGACATAGTTCACTACCGTATATAAGATAGTGAAAATACCACATGATAGCTCACTGCCGTAGATAAGAGAGAAATTGCCCATGGTGGCACACTAAAAATGAAAATGTGGTGTTCCTGAAATGCAAGCCTGAGGTCTCTCTAGTGATTACATGAAAAATCTAAACAAAAATAAGGGGTTCTGGATATTGGGGCCACAAATAAAACAAGTGAATTATGCTCACCAAAATACCACCAACCACACATACCAACCACGCATACCAAATACGCATGTCTGTGTGCTGAAATAATGCATGTCCACTGTATTATTGTTTTACATGGCCCAATCTGAATACAAGGAGTGATTGTTGCTAAGTTATTTTTCGGCGGTAAGAAAATACCGTCAGGCCCCAAATCTCCACAAAATACCCTACAGGTCCATGTTGGCAGCAGTGCACCTACAACTCTACATGGCGGCGACACTGTACAGTTGGAAGTGGTGGGAGTGCAGGCATTTCCAGGTGGTGAGACTACTAATTCCTTACATTCGTAATGTCATGTTATTTTTTGCAACAGGTTCAATTGACCAGGACCGGGAGTGCGCGCCTCACCCACCTTCTTTTTTGTACCTCATGTTAATGGTAGTTTTGAGGGTCAGTAGCTGATAAGTGTTATTGCTAAATACCTGCTCAAGTGTTTTGTTGGTCCTGCATTACTGTGAGCATTTCAGGTGTTGCGAGTTTCAATTAGGGACACTGTACATTGTGACACTTGTGTCATGTTGTGGGGATTACTTTGTTTACCTGCACATAGCATGACATGGCACGGTGTGTCGTGTGGCGGTGCTGGGGATGGGTTGGGTGACATGGCACTGTCCTCATGTTGCATTTTGCAAGTGGGTATTCATTTTAGCTGCATGAATGTGTTTTTTCATGAAACTGCATTGGTGGTGTCTGTGTAGGTAGGGATGCACACATTGTAACACTTCCAGG
The DNA here is from genome assembly GCF_040938575.1 of Ambystoma mexicanum. Lineage (NCBI taxonomy): Eukaryota > Metazoa > Chordata > Amphibia > Caudata > Ambystomatidae > Ambystoma > Ambystoma mexicanum. The sequence goes on along the minus strand of NC_090928.1, from coordinate 342,025,863 downwards.
TGAACAATCTCAGGCTGATATGGTTTTGACGGTTGATTCTCCAGAAATTCAGGATCAGTGTCAGTTTGAGTCATCATTGATTGTCAGATGGTATGTGCCAGGGCAGTGTGCACTCCACAGGGGTGTGATTTCTATGTGAAGTAATTAGCCACTAGCTGTGTACGGGCTGCCTCCCCCCGTGCCCTTTACCCTCCCATGCGCAGCGGGCGTGCATGTGGTTGGGGATGTGGGGGCACCACCATGTCCACGGCCAGGCCCCGGCGTGTTGCAACGTTGTGCAGGACAGATGCTGCCACTATGATCCTGCACACTACTGGGGGAGTGTATAACAGCTGCCCGCCAGAACGGTCAAGGGAGCGAAAGCGTGACTTAAGCACTCCGAATGTGCGCTCCACTATGCCCCGGGTTGCAATGTGGGCTGTGTTATATCTTACCTCGGGTGGCGTGGTGGGGTTCCGAATTGGCGTCATCATGTGGGGGCTGAGAGGGTAGGTACTGTCCCCTGTGGAGGTGGTGATTGGTATCATTGGTGGGGTTGTGACCTTGCTTAGTATCTGACATGCATGCATGTGCAGTGGCATTCATACTCACCAAGCAGCCATGTATCGCCATGCCGCCCAGCTTCTAGGTCCCGGCTTAGGGTGGACATTCGGTAAATGAAGCTGTTGTGGGTGGACCCGGGATAGTTGGCATATACTGAGGTGATGATTCCCTTGGTATTACATACTACCTGCACATTGATGGAATGCCAGTGCTTGCGGTTCCTATAGATGTGCTCAGATGCCCTGGGGGGACGTAGAGCCACATGGGTCCACACCGTAAAAATCCAGGGCGGCAGCATGCCTTTCTGCAGGTGTTCTGGGCAGGTATATGTGCCTGCGGACTGATGGGCGTGCAGTGATGATGTTGAAGACCTGGTGTAGGCAGCGTGACTGCGTGGCCTGTGACACCCCACCCACTATGGCACTTGTCCGCTGAAATGATCCAGTGGCTAAGAAGTGCAGTACATTGAGGACCTTCTCCAGGGGGCTGAGTGCTTGGGAGCACAGGGTGGGTGATGTGAGGTCATCCTCCCACTCACTCACCAGGTCCAGTATTATGTGTGGTGGAAACCTGTACCTCCCATACACCTGGTCATCAGGCATCCCGAAAAGGCTGGTTCTGGGTGTGAATATTCTGGCCCTGACTATTCTCCTCCTCCTCCTTTGGTAGCCCACGGCCACTGCTGCTAGGAACGGTATATTCATCCTGGCGTCTGAGCTTGTTAGTTTTTTGCGCTCAAATTTATGCGTCGCGGGTCGACGTATGCCTGCTTCCTACTGGCATACGTGTTTCTTTGTGCGTGTTGTAGGCGAGCGTGTGAAACTTTCCTCGCACCCTTGAAATCCAGTGCCCAGGCCAATAGCGTGTGGAAATTCCCGCGCACCCCGGAATACACGTGCGCTGATGTACTCGCGTGTGAAACTTCCCGCGCACCCCTGAAATCCAGTACCGAGGCCAATAGCGTGTGGAAATTCCCGCGCACCCAGGAATACACGTGCGCTGATGTACTTGCGTGTGAAACTTCCCGCGCACCCCTGAAATCCAGTACCCAGGCCAATAGCGTGTGGAAATTCCCGCACACCCCGGAATACACGTGCGCTGATGTACTCGCATGTATAAGTGCCCGCGCACCCCTGAAATACACGTACATAGGCCAATCGCGTGTACGCGCAATTTTGTCCAATTACACGCGATGACACTCTGACATGCAGTCTTTCCACGTGTGCTCCGTCATCATGTGCTATGAGGGAAACACCCGTGCGGGTCACGTCACAGACGCGCTTACGCGCTGAGGGCCTTTGGTCCAATAGAATCGCGTATGCGTGCTGACGCGCTTACACGCTAAGGGCCTTTCCTCAAATTTCACGCTGACGTGCAGGATTTTCACGTGCCAAATCACTCCGTATCAAGCTGGCCACGCGAAAACACATGGAAGACCACGCTCCTGCCCAGAAGGCCGAATTACTGCCCCCCAGTGCCCCGAGCAGCCTCCCACGTGCCATCTGCTGCTGCTGCCTGCCTGCCTGCCTGCTGCCAAGGTGCCCTGCCATTTGGTGCCTGCACATCAGCCATCTGCAGGGGTCCAGTTGCTGTGTCCACCCCTGCTGGAACTGAAGACTCCGGACTGGGATAACATTGCTCCACAGCCCAGCCCCAGGACCCAGTTGCCCACCCACTCCTGCCTCTGGGGTTGCCATGTCGGGCACATCCACATCTGGCACCAGTGGCAACCCCAGGCCAGAGGGGCAGAGGGGCACCAGCTTCACTGCCACCGAAGTTGGTGTCCTGGTGGAGCATGTCCTGGGGCAGTATGATGCCCTCTTTGGATCGTCCCACGCCAGCAAGGAAGGACGGGAGAGGATCTGGGCCGACTGTGTGGTTGCCATCAACGCGGAGGGGGTGGCAACCCGTGACGTCCAGAAGATCAAGAATAGCTGGGAGGACTTGAGGTCCAGGACCCTCGTGAAGGCCCGGCGCCTCGTGGAGGGGGGCCGGGGCCGCATGAGTTCCATCCAGATGAGGGTCCTGGAACGCGTACGCCCAACGCTCCACGCCCAGATCCTTGAGAGGGAGACCCGTCTGGAGTTGAGCGGTAAGTGGCCAAGCATTGCTGTGTGAGACAGGGCAGGTTGCGGTGTGCTGGTTGTCTGATACTTGCCTGTATGTGTGACATAGGCCATGTATGCATGTATGTGTGCAGGGACATCATGGTAATGCATGTGCGACCAGTGATGTGTGAACCACATGGTTGTTGCATGTGTTTAAATGCGACATGGGGAGCCCTATGCAGATTTTACACATGAGAGCATGCCAGTCTCTGTTCCTGGACATGGGTGGGGGTGAGGGATGGGTGCTGATGCCAGGTACATATATGGTAGCCATGTCTGTGTGCCTGACCTGCGTGTCTGTGACTTGTGAATGCCATGGATGCATTACACATGTGTGTGACAATGCTCAGATTCACTGATGCAGTCTAGTTATCCTTGTATCCGCTGTGTTTGGGGTGTATGAGGCCAGATGGATGTGACTGAGGTGTACTGTGTGCATGTGATAGGCATGACCCATGATGCATGTGAGTTCCATATCATTGTATGTTTCAAGAGTCCATTGGACATGTATGGAAATGTCCATGGCATGCACCATGCCTGTTACTGTGTGTGTTTTGCCTGGACTGACCCATGTGTTGTGGAGGGACATGATGGAAGTGTACTTTGACAGTGGTACTCATCTGCTATTGCTTCCTGTCTAGGGGACCATTGAACAGTACCCTGATGCTTGTGTTCTATGTCTCCCTCTACGCAGCGGCTAGTGAAGAAGAGGGCGGAGACGGCGCTGTGGAGCAAGGCGGCGGGGATGCCCCCACGGCTGCAGCGGAAGGGGTGGGTGAGCCCCCACAGGGGCCTGCTACGGCAGAAGACGGTGAGGAGCCATCCAGGTTGGTGGTTTCCACAGAGGAGGCCGCCACTGAGGCACACATGGGGCCTGGTGGGGGCATCCCTGCTGGTGCAAGTGGTGCAGTCCAAGGGCAGGGGCAGGAGGCAGCACAGGTCACCGTGGAGGGGCCTGTGCATGTCGCTGTCCCTGACCCTGTGAGTGCACCACCATGCACCAGCAGGGATGCCCCGTCCCAGGCCCGTCCGCAGGTAGAGGGGATGTCCATGTCACCTGACTCCCCTCCACTTGCGGACGAGGGGACCCGTGGCCGTATGGAGAAGGTCCTGATTGGGGTCGCGATGCACGCGGGTGCAATTTGTGATGACGTGCGTGCTTCCCAGGAGGAGCACGCACTTCATCATGAAGAGCACCGTGCCGACGTGGCCCAATTGGGATCTTCCATGTTCGGGGGTTTCCTGCATGTGTCGGCCAATCTGGCGGCCCTCTCCTCCTCTGTGGAGCCTATACGCCGGTCGTTCTCCTTGCCGTCTTCTGGCCCAGATGCCACCAGGGCCCCCTGTGGACCTGCCCTGACCAATGCAGCCAGCTCGGTGGGGATCCCATCCCTGCCACAGTCGGGAGTCGGAGGTCCAGCAGGGGTGGACACCACAGCAACTGTACCCCAGCAGATGGAGGATGTGCCGGCATCATCAGGCAGGGCACGTGCACAACGGCGTCGGTGGATTCCATCAGCCTGGATGCCATCGTGCTGGCAGAGGCAGTTGCGTCAGAGGCAGCAGCAGAGTCAACGTGGGAGGCATCATGGCTCGGGGCCATCAACATCGGAGGGGCAGGCATCGGCCGGAGGGCAGGAGGACCCAGGACAGGAAGTGTCTTCCGTGTGGCTGCGGTTGGGCTAGCAGATAGGTGCGGAGCGGCGGCTGGCGGAAGAGGCGCGGCTCACGATGGTCAGGGCGGAGAACGCCATGCGGAGGGCCCTGAGGCGGGCCGAGTGCCTCGAGGGTCATGGAACAGGACCGCCTCCAGGACATAGACGAGGAGTTTGATGATGCCCTGGCCCGGAACACCACGGAGTGAGCCGCTGGACTTGCCCGCCGCCTTTGTATATAGTTCTTTAGTTTTAGGTTTCCTTTGTTTCTTCTTATGATTTGGAGTCGACGGACACTGCTCCACTTTATGTATATAGTTGCATTTTAGTTAGGGTTTTTTGTAGGTTTCCTTTGTTCAGTTGGGCTCATGGACCCTTGGATGTTTTGTACATAGTTCTTCATTGGATTGTTTGATTTTTTTTTTTTATTTATTCACCATGGAGCAATGGTCTTTGCATTTATTTTTCTCTCTCGGAATGATTTTATTTTTAATGTGACTTTGGACAACATTTTTTTTGGATTTGTATTTTTGATTTTTTTGGACGGACATGCAGCTTATCTTTTTTCATTGCCATTGTAGTTTGTTTCATTTCATTTGCATTCAATTTTTTTTAATACAATTTTGTTTTCATACTTCACTGTGTGGTATCATCTCATTGGTTTCATGCATGTCATGTTGGGTGTTTTCCCATTCAATTGCAACCATTGTGTGTGACGGACATGGGTTCATTTGCTTTATGAACATTGGGGGTGTAACATGTAATTTCCATTTCCATGTGGGTGAATGGGTTACTTGGTAGGGCCTTTTGGCTGTGGAGGCTGACCATAACGCACATGATTGGGGATTGTGAGGACCTGGGTGCAGGGGGACATGAGTGGGGGCCTGGTGGTGCTGCCCCTGCACTGCTGGGGGGTGGGGGTGATAGGGGCCATGAGTGGGGGCAAGTTGGAGGGTGCCCCTGGATGCTGGGGGGTGGGGGTGGTGGGAGACATGAGTGGGGGCCTGGTGGAGGGTGCCCCTGCACTGCTGGGGGGTGGGGGCGGTGGGAGACATGAGTTGGACATGAGTGGGGGCCTGGTGGTGCTGCCCCTGCACTGCTGGGGGGTGGGGGTGATAGGGGCCATGAGTGGGGGCCTGGTGGAGGGTGCCCCTGGATGCTGGGGGGTGGGGGTGATAGGGGCCATGAGTGGGGGCCTGGTGGAGGGTGCCCCTGGATGCTGGGGGGTGGGGGTGGTGGGAGACATGAGTGGGGGCCTGTTTGAGGGTGCCCCTGCACTGCTGGGGGGTGGGGGTGGTGGGAGACATGAGTGCGGGCCTGGTGGTGCTGACCCTGCACTGCTGGGGGGTGGGGGTGATAGGGGCCATGAGTGGGGGCCTGGTGGAGGGTGCCCCTGGACTGCTGGGGGGTGGGGGTGGTGGGAGACATGAGTTGGACATGAGTGGGGGCCTGGTGGTTCTGCCCCTGCACTGCTGGGGAGTGGGGGTGGTGGGAGACATGAGTTGGACATGAGTGGGGGCCTGGTGGTGCTGCCGCTGCACTGCTGGGGGGTGGGGGTGATAGGGGCCATGGGTGGGGGCCTGGTGGAGGGTGCCCCTGGATGCTGGGGGGTGGGGGTGGTGGTAGACATAAGTGGGGGCCTGGTGGAGGGTGCCCCTGCACTGCTGGGGGGTGGGGGTGGTGGGAGACATGAGTGGGGGCCTGGTGGAGGGTGCCCCTGCACTGCTGGGGGGTGGGGGTGCTGGGAGACATGAGTGGGGGCCTGGTGGTGCTGCCCCTGCATTGCTGGGGGGTGGGGTGATAGGGGCCATGAGTGGGGGCCTGGTGGAGGGTGCCCCTGCACTGCTGGGGGGTGGGGGTGCAGGGGGACATGAGTGGGGGCCTGGTGGAGGGTGCCCCTGGATGCTGGGGGGTGGAGGTGGTGGGAGACATGAGTGGGGGCCTGGTGGAGGGTGCCCCTGCACTGCTGGGGGGTGGGGGTGGTGGGAGACATGAGTGGGGGCCTGGTGGTGCTGCCCCTGCACTGCTGGGGGGTGGGGGTGATAGGGGCCATGAGTGGGGGCCTGGTGAAGGGTGCCCCTGCACTGCTGGGGGGTGGGGTGGTGGGAGACATGAGTGGGGGCCTGGTGGAGGGTGCCCCTGCACTGCTGCGGGGTGGGGGTGGTGGTAGACATGAGTGGGGGCCTGGTGGTGCTGCCCCTGCACTGCTGGAGGGTGGGGGTGATAGGGGCCATGAGTGGGGGCCTGGTGGAGGGTGCCCCTGGATGCTGGGGGGTGGGGTGATAGGGGCCATGAGTGGGGGCCTGGTGGAGGGTGCCCCTGGATGCTGGGGGTGGGGGTGGTGGGAGACATGAGTGGGGGCCTGGTGGAGGGTGCCCCTGCACTGCTGGGGGGTGGGGGTGGTGGGAGACATGAGTGGGGGCCTGGTGGGGCTGCCCCTGCACTGCTGGGGGGTGGGGGCGATAGGGGCCATGAGTGGGGGCCTGGTGGAGGGTGCCCCTGCACTGCTGGGGGGTGGGGGTGCAGGGGGACATGAGTGGGGGCCTGGTGGAGGGTGCCCCTGGATGCTGGGGGATGTGGGTGGTGGGAGACATGAGTGGGGGCCTGGTGGAGGGTGCCCCTGCACTGCTGGGGAGTGGGGGTGGTGGGAGACATGAGTTGGACATGAGTGGGGGCCTGGTGGTGCTGCCGCTGCACTGCTGGGGGGTGGGGGTGATAGGAGCCATGAGTGGGGGCCTGGTGGAGGGTGCCCCTGGATGCTGGGGGGTGGGGTGCAGGGGGACATGAGTGGGGGCCTGGTGGAGGGTGCCCCTGGATGCTGGGGGGGTGGGGGTGGTGGGAGACATGAGTGGGGGCCTGGTGGAGGGTGCCCCTGCACTGCTGGGGGGTGGGGGTGGTGGGAGACATGAGTTGGACATGAGTGGGGGCCTGGTGGTGCTGCCCCTGCACTGCTGGGGGGCGGGGGTGATAGGGGCCATGAGTGGGGGCCTGGTGGAGGGTGCCCATGGATGCTGGGGTCTGGTGGTGATAGGGGCCATGAGTGGGGGCCTGGTGGAGGGTCCCCCTGCACTGCTGGGGGGTGGGGGTGCAGGGGGACATGAGTGGGTGCCTGGTGGAGGGTGCCCCTGGATGCTGGGCGGTGGGGGTGGTGAGAGACATGAGTGGGGGCCTGATGGAGGGTGCCCCTGCACTGCTGGGGGGTGGGGGTGGTGGGAGACATGAGTTGGACATGAGTGGGGGCATGGTGGTGCTGCCCCTGCACTGCTGGGGGGTAGGGGTGGTGGGTGACATGAGTTGGACACGAGTGGGGGCCTGGTGGAGGGTGCCCCTGGATGCTGGGGCTTGGGGGTGCCGGGGGACATGAGTGGGGGCCTGGTGGAGGGTGCCCCTGCACTGCTGGGGGGTGGGGGTGGTGGGAGACATGAGTTGGACATGAGTGGGGGCCTGGTGGTGCTGCCCCCGCACTGCTGGGGGGTGGGGGTGATAGGGGCCATGAGTGGGGGCCTGGTGGAGGGTGCCCCTGCACTGCTGGGGGGTGGGGGTGATAGGGGCCATGAGTGGGGGCCTGGTGGAGGGTGCCCCTGGATGCTGGGGGGTGGGGGTGACAGGGGCCATGAGTGGGGGCCTGGTGGAGGGTGCCCCTGGATGCTGGGGGGTGGGGGTGGTGGGAGACATGAGTGGGGGCCTGGTGGAGGGTGCCCCTGCACTGCTGGGGGGTGGGGGTGGTGGGAGACATGAGTGGGGGCCTGGTGGAGGGTGCCCCTGCACTGCTGGGGGGTGGGGGTGGTGGGAGACATGAGTCGGGGCCTGGTGGTGCTGCCCCTGCACTGCTGGGGGGTGGGGGTGATAGGGGCCATGAGTGGGGGCCTGGTGGAGGGTGCCCCTGGATGCTGGGGGGCGGGGGTGCAGGGGGACATGAGTGGGGGCCTGGTGGAGTGTGCCCCTGCACTGCTGGAGGGTGGGGGTGGTGGGAGACATGAGTTGGACATGAGTGGGGGCCTGGTGGTGCTGCCCCTGCACTGCTGGGGGGTGGGGGTGATAGGGGCCATGAGTGGGGGCCTGGTGGAGGGTGCCCCTGGATGCTGGGGGGTGGGGGTGCAGGGGGACATGAGTGGGGGCCTGGTGGAGGGTGCCCCTGCACTGCTGGAGGGTGGGGGTGGTGGGAGACATGGGTTGGACACGAGTGGGGGCCTGGTGGTGCTGCCCCTGCACTGCTGGGGGGTGGGGGTGATAGGGGCCATGAGTGGTGGCCTGGTGGAGGGTGCCCCTGGATGCTGGGGGGTGGGGGTGCAGGGGGACATGAGTGGGGGCCTGGTGGAGGGTGCCCCTGCACTGCTGTTGGGTGGGGGTGGTGGGAGACATGAGTTGGACATGAGTGGGTGCCTGGTGGTGCTGCCCCTGCACTGCTGGGGGGTGGGGGTGATAGGGGCCATAGGTGGGGGCCTGGTGGAGGGTGCCCCTGGATGCTGGGGGGTGAGGGTGCAGGGGGACATGAGTGGGGGCCTGGTGGAGGGTGCCCCTGCACTGCTGGGGGGTGAGGGTGATAGGGGTCATGAGTGGGGGCCTGGTGGAGGGTGCCCCTGGATGCTGGGGGGTGGGGGTGATAGGGGCCATAAGTGGGGGCCTGGTGGAGGGTGCCCCTGGATGCTAGGGGGTGGGGGTGGTGGGAGACATGAGTGGGGGCCTGGTGGAGGGTGCCCCTGCACTGCTGGGGGGTGGGGGTGATAGGGGCATTGAGTGGGGGCCTGGTGGAGGGTGCCCCTGGATGCTGGGGGGTGGGGGTGATAGGGGCCATTAATGGGGGCCTGGTGTAGGGTGCCCCTGGATGCTGAGGGGTGGGGGTGGTGGGAGACATGAGTGGGGGCCTGGTGGAGGGTGCCCCTGCACTGCTGGGGGGAGTGCAGGGGGACATGAGTGGGGGCCTGGTGGAGGGTGCCCCTGCACTGCTGGGGGGTGGAGGGGTGGGAGACATGAGTGGGGGCCTGGTGGTGCTGCCCCTGCACTGCTGGGGGGTGGGGGTGGTGGGAGACATGAGTTGGACATGAGTGGGGGCCTGGTGGAGGGTGCCCCTGGATGCTGGGGGGTGGGGGTTCAGGGGGACATGAGTGGGGGCCTGGTGGAGGGTGCCCCTCCACTGCTGGGGGGTGGTGGTGGTGGGAGACATGAGTTGGACATGAGTGGGGGCCTGGTGGTGCTGCCCCTGCACTGCTGGGGGGTGGGGGTGATAGGGGCCATGAGTGGGGGCCTGGTGGAGGGTGCACCTGCACTGCTGGGGGGTGGGGGTGATAGGGGCCATGAGTGGGGGCCTGATGGAGGGTGTCCCTGGATGCTGGGGGGTGGGGGTGATAGGGGCCATGAGTGGGAGCCTGGTGGAGGGTGCCCCTGGATGCTGGGGGATGGGGGTGCTGGGTGACATGAGCAGGTGTGCAGGGTAGTCCCCTGTGGTGTCGGCTGCCTGCAGGGGCCGTGGAGGGTGTACAGGGAATACCTGGGAGCACACAGCCAAATTGCGTGTAGAATTTCCCGCGTACCCCTGTCATACACGTACCCAGCCAAATCGCGTGTGGAAGTTCACGTGCACATACCCGGCCAAATCGCGTGTGGGACTTCCCGCGCACCCCTGAGATCCACATACCCAGCCAAGTCGCGTGTGGAAATTCCCGCGCACGTACCCGGCCAAATCACGTGTGCAACTTCCTGCACACCCCTGAAATCCACGTACCCTGCCAAATCGCGTGTGGGACTTCCCGCGAACCCCTGAGATACACGTACCCAGCCAAATCGCGTGTGGAAATTCCCGCGCACGTACCCGGCCAAATCGCGTGTGGAACTATCCGCGCACCCCTGAAATCCACGTACCCTGCCAAATCGCGTGTGAGACTTCCCGCGCACCCCTGAGATCCACGTACTCAGCCAAATCGCGTGTGGAAATTCCCACGCACGTACCCGGCCAAATCACGTGTGGCACTATCCGCGCACCCCTGAAATCCACGTACCCTGCCAAATCGCGTGTGAGACTTCCCGCGTACCCCTGAGATCCACGTACCCAGCCAAATCGCGTGTGGAAATTCCCGCGCACGTACCCGGCCAAATCGCGTGTGGAACTTCCCACGCACCCCTGAAATCCACGTTCCCTGCCAAATCGCGTGTGAAAGTTCCTGCACACCCTGGAATACACACACACGTTATTTTTCAGTCAGCGGGTGTCCGTGTTTGTGGGTACCCCTTTGCACGTCATTTGTCCTGGAGGGCCACAGTATAGGACATTCATCATGGCTGTATATAGGTGCTATTTGTTGGCGCACCTTTTGGAGCACATTTATTACAGGCGCAGAGACGCTATCGCCTGATTTCTTGTGGCGGTCATGTTTGTGCCTGTGCGCTGGTTTGACCGTGCGCTTTTTTGCCCTATTCGATTCCATGAATACGTGTTGTAGGCGAGCGTGTGGGCGTTCCGTGCACTTGCACCCTGTACTTCCCCCGTGACGCCCACATTTTGGCAAGTTGTTCCCCATTCCGAGTGTTACGCCCCGTGTTACGCCTACTTTTGTTGTGTGCGCCGGGCTATGTGTGATTTTCGCTGTGGCCTGTGCGATTTTCGCTGTGACCTGGCGCACGCCGTTAGATGGCCTGTGCGCCAACGTGCGCCGCGTACTTTTTTAGCCCGCATCCGATGGTTTTCTCGCGCACGGCCTTCCATGAATCGATGTGCGCTGCTTTTCGTGCGATTTTCGCACTTGCACTGCGATTTTCGCTATTCCACTGTGAATCGCACGTTTTTGGCAACTTGCGCAGCGCTAATTATTCCATGAATCGGCCTGTAAATGTTTTCCATACATTGTTTAGCAGTGGGTTACTTCATGGTTTGTCTTTCATTTATATCTGCTCTATATGTTCTTTGTTGTCCATGGGGTAGCTTTTTAGTAGGCATTATGTTGTGTCTGCTGGAAAAAAATAAAGTGTGTTGTAAAGTTGTGGAATGTTTATGTATGTGTCATTGTATGAAGATGATAGATGTGGGGTTGTAGTTGTAGAGGGTTGAAAGACTGCTGTGTGTTTGTGTAGTGGGATGACAGGTGTGGTTGGGAAGGTTGTAAGAGTGAGAGGTTGTATAGGAGTGGTGGGTTTGGGTAAAAATGACATTGAAATCAGGAGATGTTGTATGGAAAAATTATGTGTATGTGATGGGAATGGGTGATAAAGTGTTTATAGTACTATGTGTTGCACAGTGTTGGTGTTAGTAAGGGAATGGTGGTGTTATGTAATATGTAGGGATATTATGCTGTGATGAGAAAAACAGAGGTTACTGTACAGGTAAGAGTTGTGTGGCTGTATTTGTAAAGGGTTGGGGAAGTGTGTGTATGTGTGGTAATGTGTGTTAGTAGTTGGGAATGCAATGAGTGTGAACATTTGTGGGTTTGATTTCAGGAGTTTACAAGGATAGGGGCATCCAAGAATAATGAAATGAAATTGTGGTAAAGGAGGTTTATCAGAGAAAGTTGCGTTGTTAGGTCTATTGAATAAGGACTGCTGCAATGCAATGGAATGAGTAAGAGTGTAATATAATACTGTAGAGTGGAAATTTATGGTTTAGGCTAATGCATAGTGAAATTATGTTATTTCAATTAGAGAGACACACATTCTATATTAATGTACTTACTTTGTAGCATGTGAAGAGATTTCTTTTTTTGGTAGCTGTCTTTGTTAATATTTTTTTTTCTGTAACTGTAAAATAAAGTTAGTATATGTGGTAATGTTCAAGTAGTTTCAATAGAATAACATTGTATTTATTCTAGTAGGAGTATTTATTGGATAAAGGAGTAAATAAAGGTCTGTTATGTGTGTGGTACTCAACTATGTTGTCGCTATACAGTATCTCACATCACTGGTTGGAAAACACTTCTCCTTCAGAGGTAAGGAAAAGTGTTTTCTTTATGCTTGGCTCTTTTTAGTAGAAATGTATTGAAAGGCAGCAATTGCATAGGTGCAATGGGAATTGTACTATGCCTCTGTGTTTTCTAAGTAAGGAACATGCGTGTGGAAAATATTCCAGCAACTGTTTTAAGTGACAGTTGTTGTAATGAGGTGTAATATTGCGGTACTATATGGAATGTGCTAGCACTGGTTTTAAAACATTACACCTTTATTAATAGGGTAAATTGATGGGTTGTAGCAATGCTTATTTTTACCTATTTCTTTTGGTAAAAAACAACAGTGTATAGATGCATCAGCAGTGCCAACATTTTGATATTTTTGTAAAGGAAAGGAAATGTATTTGTTAAACATGTGTATGGTTGTTATAACTGTCAGTTTATATGAACAGGTGGTGAAAGGTGGCACTTTAAGAGGCCAGAAATTCTTGAAAAACCTTACACATGTATATGTAAGGGAAAATGCTTTTTTAAAATATATGTTTTCAGCAGCTTTTTGTTCAAAGTCTAAAAATGCATAGGTACATTAGGAGCCTCCCGCATTGTAAATGTTGTACAACTAAAGAAAATGCACTTGCAAAAGATTTATAAAATATTGCCAAGTCACACTTGCTGTGAGTAGGTTGAATATGTTGGCACTATAAGTAATCTGGTAGCAGTGTATGTAAAATACTGTAGCATTATACGTAGGAAAACGCTGCATTTTGGGGATGTCTATTTTTGAAACTATCTGAGCAAAAGACTGACAAGGCATATGTGTGTATGTAGCAGTACCATTTTTCTAATTCTGTAAAGTTACAAAGAATGCACTTTTTGTACACTTTTATGGTAGAATCAATTTCTACTTCATGTGAGTAGGTCAAACATGTTGCCAATATGTGGGATCTGATAGCAGTTAAAAAGCAGCTTACCTTATGGAGGTGTTGAGATATATATATATATATATATATATATATATATATATATATATATATATATATATATATATATATATATATATATATATATATATATATATAAATGTGGTGAAAAAATACTTTTGAAAATACTAGCATACCTGTAGTATGTTTTCTTAAATTCAGATATTATTGAACCTGAAAATAGAAATATGGCATAATTTTCACAGTTGTTTCTTATAGAGGAGACTGTGAATGACAGGACACATGTATTCTCAGAGTTGATATGTGCATCTGAATTGTTGAACTGAGGTGACATGGTTACATGTAAACATTTTTGATGTGCTTGTTGGATGGATGTGTGCCTGTTTGAAAGTAGCCAATGGGAGAGTGTAGATAAAAGTAAAAAAGGTGGAAAGTCTGTCCTGTGCATTGACATCCGTAGATGTGCACGATAGTTTTTGGATGCACACGTGCCATCCAGGTCATTTAATAATGCCCAAACAAAAACAAAGAGGTGATGGCTCTGAGGTTTAGAATGAATCTCATCCTCTGCCATTGCCTTGGGCAATGCCCCAGACCGTTGTTCCTCGCCTGCCAAGCCATTACAGAAAAGGAAAGACCATATGCAAATCAAAACAGATGTACAATCTCCAAGAACAAATGAAGATCCTCTCTCTTGGTCTGCCAGATAATGAATGACTAAAAGAAATGGGTGGGTCCCCTTGGAGGAGCCCTCCTCAGACTATCGTCCTGTCCATGAAAAATTGTGAAAAGTTTAGAGATCAAGTAAGAATGGTATTTAGAGCTATTGAAGGGCAGAGTTTTAACTTTAATGTCCCTAGAGTAGCCACAAATTGAATTTAACGATGTCCGCGAAGCATGGACAGTGAATATGGACATGTCACCATGTTGAATGGGCATGTTCAAGTGACAATGTCTGGGGACTTCTGTGGCGCTGTAACAAGACCACAGACTTCCGGTACAGAGAGAGCGCATAAAAACTTGTAAAGAGTTTATAAAAGAAGAATGGTACTAGGATGTGTGAAGGGCAAAGTTTCTCTTCAAACTTCAAAGTCCATATAGTGGGTGGAAATTTAATTTAAAGAAGTCCATGAAGAGGGAAAACCATTTGCGGACACATCAAAATGCTGTATGGGCTTGTTCACATGAAGATGTCTGGGGACGTCCGCGACCATGTTACAATGTTCCCGAACTAACACATGACCTATGACATAGTGTGTATATGGTGTGGCGTCCACACCCGGACAATGACATTTGCAAACTTATTAAAAGTATGCAGTTTGCTCCGCGGAGTAGGCAGTACGTTTGCAAACATCAAAACATGTGATGTGTCATTGGTATGTAGATATGCGGACCCAGTCATAATAGTCTGCGTACGTAAAAATGACATTTGAAAGAAACAATACAGTTTTCACAAATGTTCCTGCATTATAATGGCTTATTTACATTCAATATTTCCAGAAAAAAAATATTTGTGGGGCTTATATCTCTGTCTTGATTTTAAGCAAGGGATGAGGAATCTGAGTGTGAAACAAAAATAGGGGTATTTATCCTGCTGAATAACAACAGACACCAAAAAACATTTGTGTTGTAAACTTGGTCCATAGCTCCCCTCCAACTTCTCAATTTCACATGGTGTCCTCACTCCCCCATACCTGTAGCCTGAGGCCATTTCATTGTTTTTTTTACCTCTAAATGGCATTTTTCTGCCTCTTTATTTTTGGGTAGCCACAGGTTTACCTGCGTTTATCTTGCATCAAACAACAAAAAGAATGGTGACTTTTCAGTCCTGAAAAGCCTGTCTGCTGCAATGCACCATAGGAGATATACGTATAATTTTGGGGGAATGGAAACACCCTTCTCCATGAAATATTTATTTAAAAACCGCTGGATACAATAACCCCAGAACTCCCCTGGATGTCGAGTCAACTCTTCATGCCCAAATTGTGTCAAACCTAGTTCAATTCCATCCAGTGGTTTTCACTGTGCAATTGAGCAAAACTGGCCTTTTATGTCTATGGGAAAATAATGCGGACTAGGTCGAAACTTTTAATAACTTTATTTTCTTATGGATATTTCCCAAAGCTTCCAGTGTTGAGGGGTGGGGAAGTGGTGTCAGTACAATTTTTGTCTGGAAACTGTCAGCTAAATCCTTCATTCAAGTCAAATGTTACTAGCAATTATTATTTTTTAATTACCTATGTATCTCAATACTCAACTATAGTGTGGTGACCACTGCACTATATTAGATGTATTCAATGATGTTTATTGTGTACTTTTCATTTATGAGGGTGATTAATGATTCTAACAATGTTAGTTTTAGTGTTTGTTTTATGGTTTATATTTTAATGTTAACGTTGATTTATGTTTAATTCTACGTTAACTCTATCTAAAAAGAGAAAGTGGTTAAAACTGATGTATAACCTTTCACCTTTCATGGACTTTCCCCTTCTGTATGGGCCCGCTCAAAATGATTTGGTGAGTTACCTAGAGCAATGGCAAAGGTTATGATTTATTCAAAACCTTCCACCTACAACCTTTCTATTTGGCTTATAATAGGTTGAGCCTTAATGTTGGTAGTACCCGCAGTTATGGATTTCCCACATATGTCCTCATTTTTATTAGGTTATAGATTATTATTAGGATTGTTTGTTTGTTTGTTTGTTTATTTATTAGTATAGCACTCCAGACCAAGGGTAGAGGGGTGCTTAAAGAGGACGGTTACATTATGAAGTATACAATTGCAAAATAAAACAATTTAAGAAATTCGGGATACAGCAGTTACATATTGTGATATATCCAAAAGTGAAGTATGAAATATATACATTGTGAAGTTAACAACGCGCAGTGCAAATTTCACGGACAAGGTTA
This sequence comes from Ambystoma mexicanum, assembly GCF_040938575.1. Lineage (NCBI taxonomy): Eukaryota > Metazoa > Chordata > Amphibia > Caudata > Ambystomatidae > Ambystoma > Ambystoma mexicanum. The sequence goes on along the minus strand of NC_090928.1, from coordinate 342,009,835 downwards.
GGTAAGGGGATGTCTGCCTTCCTAAACAGGGTGTTACTCTTTGTTCAGGAGCCAACCGATAACATTTTTCCTAAAAACCTGGAAGGACCCGATGGTTTTTATGTTAAAGGGTAGGGTGTTCCAGAGTTGGGAGGCCTGTACTGTGAAACTGGTTCCTCCTGCTCTTTTTAATAAGAATCTGGGTACTGTTCAGCATAGGGTGTTGGATGATCTGGTAGTTCTTGTGGCAGGTTTTAACATAAATTTGTTGGACAGATGGTGGGAGGGCTAGGTGGTTTAGAGCCTTATATGTAAGGCAGATGGTTTTCAAGTCTATTTCTTGTCGAATGGAGAGCCATTTGCATGATTTCCTAGTATTGGAAATGTGCTCTCGTCTGGGAATATTGAGTGCTGCACGAAGAGCGTTGTTTTGTAATACTTGTAGTTTGTTAATTGTGGTTTGGTTGGCACCTAGGTACAGACTATTACGGTAGTCTAGTTTAGACTGTATGAGGGCTCTGGCAAGTGTGAGGCAGCTGTTGGTGGAAAGGAAGGGTCTACTGGACCTAATAAGCTTGACGGTGTAAGCGGCGGCAGAGGCGATCATGTTGGTTTGTTTGTGAAGGTTAGAATTGGCATCAAGATAAAAGCCAAGGGTTTTCACATTTTTTGCGATAGGGATGTGTGACCATCGATCGTGATATTGTTGTAGTTGGGGTTAAGTTTGGACAGGTTGCTGGGAGAGCCGACAAGGAGGAGCTCCATCTTCGCATCATTCAGGCAGAGGTCATGGGAGGCCATCCATGCCTGAATGATGGAGAATATTTTGTTAATCCAGGTGACGTCTGTGTGGTAGTTGCCTGTGATAGTGAGGAGTATCTGGGTGTCATCTGCGTAATTCGTGTAGGTGACACCCAGGCGGTCCAGTTGATCAAAGAGTGGGTTTGTAAATATGTTGTACAAAGTGGGGGAGACACAAGAGCCTTGTGGGACCCTGCAAGGGATAGGTATAGGGTCTGCTGCAGATGTTGTACAGAAGACTCGCATGGTTCTGTTCGCCAGAAATGATTGTATCCAGGCGATGGCAGGGGGGAGAAGTGAGCTGCCATGGCCAGGTGATTGCAGAGGATACTGTGGTCAACAAGGTCAAAGGCCGCTGAGAGGTCTAAGAGGAGAAGGAGTGCAGTCTTGCCCTTGTCTTTGATTTCATCAATCTGGCTTTTAAGGCCAACAAGGGCAGTTTCTGTACCATGTTGGGGTCTAAAGCCAGATTGACGTAATCCTAGCAGTTGATTGGCTTCCAGGTATTCTTGAATTTGGAGGTAGGCGACTCTGTCCAGTATTTTTAAGAGGAATGGGACTGTGGCGATGGGTCTGTAGTTGGTGGGTATGGGCGGGTGTAGGGATTGTTTTTTCAAGAGTGGGAGAACCTAGGAATGTTTTAGGTTGCTGGGGACAGAATTGTTAGTGAATGATAGGTTGATAAGTTTGGTGATGAAGGGGGATAGATCTCTGGCTGCGTCTTTTGTGATCTCGGCGGGGCAGCTGTCCTCTTTGCAGTTAGAGGGTTTTAAGGAGGTGATGATTTTTTGAACTTCTGCTGTGGTTACTTTCTTGAAAGTGAAGCCAGATATGGCATCAAAAAGCGTTGGTAGGTTAGGGTTAGTAGGCTTGTTGTTGGACAGTTGTTGGCGTTTGTCCTTGATTTTGGTTTGGAGTCCTATGATTTTATTGTTGAGGGTGTTTTGGATGCTAGTGCACCAGGGTTTGTCTTTCAGACATGTGTCTGTGGGTGGATTGGGGTTTTCGAGTTCTTTTAGAATTTTGAATAGTTCTTTAGTGGTGGATCCTGCCTGATCGATTCTGATGTTGTAGACTTCATTTTTGCTGTGAATTATTTAGTTTTTATAAAGAGTGATTATATTTGTGAGGTATAGTTTGTTTTCTGCAGAGGGGTTGGCTTTCCTATTGAGTTCAGCCTTAGCTTTCCTTTTCCTGAGTGCCCTAAGTTTGGGGGTGCACCATGTGTTAAGGTGCGCTCTTGGTCTATCTTTGCACAATTTCAAGGGGGCAATGGTGTCCATTGCTTTGGCCATGGAGTTGTTGAAGGTGTCGATTAGTAGGTTTAAATCAGTGTTAGCTGGGAGTGCGTTAAGGGTGGGCAGGACAAGGGGTAGAAGTGCCTCAGCAGTGATGTTGCATTTGCTTCTGGTGGGGCAAGCTGGTGATATGGGGCATTGGCGGGTGGGTGGATGGGGGGGCAATGAGTTGTGCAAAGCCATGTTCTGTTAAGGCATTGGCTAGTGATGCAGCAAGTGCATCATTAGGATCGCAGTAACCGAGGTTAATGTAAGAGGATTCAATTCAACACTACAGCTAAGTCAACGCCTAGTCTATAATACTGAATGAAAACCCTTATTGATATATCTTTATGTCCAGTTCATGCGTTCTGGATGACTACCCCTATATAACACCCCTCTCTTGGAATCCTCCTGACCCGACTGAGCCAAGAAGTAGTTCTGTTTTGCAAGTTAAAAGGTTTATTTGATAATTTAAACAATAGATATATATATCAGACTTTATAATAAATTAATAATTGAATATCACACTTAATCTGATATGATAAAGATTAACAACGGAGAATCTGGCACTAGCACACTTCTTGATAATCACTAAGGAGTTGACATGAAATGGATAAGATAGCAACAATACTTTTATGGTTTCCAATGGATGCAATGTGGAATGAAATGCAGTACAGAAAATAACTTGATAGGATTTCAGCAAAAACAATGTAATCACTTTCTTGTACAATTCACCCCCCCCCTTTTATGCAATGCAAGGAAATGGAAGGAAGGCACATAATTCTCAGAAATGCAATTCAAACGTAATTCCGTTCACCCAGCAACTTAGACTACAGAAGTTGGAAACACAGGCCCAAATGCTTTTAAATGTGCTGGCAATGAAGAAAAAAATATGCTAAAATGCTTTTAATTCCCTCTAGAGGTTCAGGATGAGTGGTATCTAGTTAATATTAGTCCAGGCTCACTTTAGCAAGGATCTAGGATGTAACTAGCAGGTTAAACGAATTTTTGGCAAGTGAAAGGCAAGCAGCAGCAGATTTTTACACATGAAGAAATTTGCAAATCGCGGTAAAATGTCAAATCGCGGCTAAATTTGCGAATGCGCCGAGCACGATTACAGAGGAACGGAGATATGAGCGATTTAAATAAAGGTCGTTTTTCAGATTTGAAATTTTAAAGTTCAAAAAGACAAGTGCAGCTTGCAACTAGAAAATGACAAGTGACAGCTTTACAAATGACAGGTGACAGTTAAGAGACAGTTCTACTTAGATTAAAATAGGATTGAATTATATTATTTTAACTAAGAGATTGGTTCTGCACAGTTTTCTAGGTACTCACACTATATTCTTGAATGAAATGGGCCACGCCAAGGATCTGGTCAGGTTTTAGACTCGCCTCTGGTCTCTGCACTTCACAGTGATCTGGGTCAGCTCTCTCTGGTTCTGCTAACAGGTCAGCTCTACTCTGCTGGTCTGGTCTGGGTCTCTGGTTCTGGATAGATTGAAGTCTCTAGTTTGGCTCTCTGGAGGTTTGATGGAGGCAAGGTATGGATTTTCCCGGCAGAGCTTCCAGCTGCAAATGGATTTGAAGGTCCCTATCTGTCCTGTCTATCTGCTTTTATGTGTTTAGAATGTGGGTGTGTTCTAGCATCACTGACCCTACCTCTCTCTCAGCTTCTAATTGGTCAAACTTCCATTTCTCACTTGATTGGGGAAGGAACTGTGAGTCAGAGCGATGTCATTTTTACAGCCTGCAGAAAGTCCACTCCTCCTGTCAACTTGCACACAAATCTAGATTTGAACCAAATACATATTTGCAGAGGTACATATTGTTTTAAAATCATATGCACCCATCATGCATTACAGGAGGTATACCCTGTCCAAATCTGCTCTTCCTGAGAGTTTGCATTCAGAAATGGCAATATTTTGCACTTTTTAACTGGTTTGCGATACCGGACATTACCCCAAATTTACACACATGTGCGCAAGGAGTATGGACATTAGTTGATGAAGTGTCAGATTTTTCACATGCACACATTTTGAGTAATATCCTCTTTTCCGCTAAAACTCCCCTGAACATACCACCGGTTCTAAAAACCTCTTAAAATGTGGGCAGAAAAATCACAAGAATTATGGTGTCATTTAAATAATTTTCACAAGTCCGTACTATGAGTTATTCATCTTTTTAGAGTTATGTTCTGGCCCCAAAGGGGTGTGGTTTTCCTCCAGCACAAGGTTGAATTTCTGGTTTTTCCAGTTCTGCCAAGCCAGCTTGCTCTCACAGGCAGTGCCCCTCCCCTGTGCTTCCAGGAGAAATCTCCATTTACGACTCCCGCCATAAAACCTTTGCCTGAGTCAAGACAGGGCTTTGTTCAATTTCCTGCAGAGCCCAGGTAATTCAATCAGGGAAGTGTCATATCCCTTTTGGTGTGAGCAGCAAAAGGGCAGCTAGGCCTGGGAACACAGCTGTGACTCAAGTTTCACTCCTGATGGGGGGTAGTTGCCAGGCAAATTGGAATCTCTTTAAGCCAGTTTTTAGCTACATGTCATTTCTGTTCCCCAGTTTCTGCATTCAAATAAACTAACAATTTCACATATGCAGCTAGAATGCTGATTCTAAGTTTAAAACTATGACATTTAAACAATTGCAACCTATGTGACACTCAAAAGTAGGTCACTCATTTCTCTTAAACATTGAGATTTTTAATGTCTTTCAGTCCAAATTTACTTAAACTTGCTGAAATCCACAGCTCAGCCAGTCTTGTTATAAACCTTCAAGTCACTTCAGAATATAACTTTACATTGGATCCACCTCTCAGTAAGTCTTTCTTTGGCATGTTTTGGGTTCATTTATTCAGTTTTCTACAAAAAAGTAAAATCTGGTGGTTTTAAAACGCCGGCTTTTGGATAGTGGTGAGTACTGGTACTGCACCCATTTTTGGGATTTAAGAAAAAAAAATGAATTCCCAACAGTTATGGGTTTGCTTTTGGCAATCAGCATTGCCACTCCCAATGGTTTCAGGCTACTGTGTGGGTAGTCCAATGGTGGTTTTAGGCAGTGTCCTTCTGTGCCCATAACATCGGCAAAAATGAGCGGCAGCCTATTCTTCATGCATTTCCCTGTGCATTTTCTGGGAAGCTCTGGCCATCATGATGTTTTCCATGTCAGTACTGCACAGTTTTGAGGTAGGGCTTGGATGCGTGGATAAAAACATCCCACAAGCCCCCCTTCTTGCGGTGGCCATCTGATCCTTCACTGGTGGGACCCGCAAGATCTGGGATGTAGTTCTCATCTTCTTCTGGTAGATGGCACAGTTCAGCATCTTTTCCTCCATCCGGTACTGATCGATCGGTTCTCCTCGCCGGTCCTGATGGGAATATTGGGCGGTACCCCGGGCCCATTGCGTCTCTGCTCCCGGTCTCCGGATCGTCCTCCTTGGCCCGTCTCCAGGTTTTCTTTCTCCTAGGACGACAAAGGAAGAGTGGCAATACCTATTCATAGACATTTTTCCACCACGGTTGAGATAGTGGGGCAGCATATGCATTTCATCATAACGAAACATTACATTCTTATTTTGAAAAAAAAAACAGTATAACTAAGAGACAGTTTCATGCAAATCACAATATTTTAGAGACTAGATGTGGTATGTTTTATGGTTGGAACTGAATTAGTCTGAGACAGTACCCGCTACGATTCCAGAGAATTCCTCCAGTTGTTGCAGAGTGTGCCTGGGATGGCAACATTTCAACTGGTTTATGTGGACCCACTTGTCTTCCCCTGCTGCCAAAGGACCTTTGGGGATGTGGATTTTGTAGGCCACAGGGGAGATCTTGTCGATGATCTCAAAGGGTCCCTTCCATGTAGGCAAAAATTTGCGCTGCTTGGCCTGGTTCCTTTGGAAGTTGTATAGATAGACCCGGTCTCCCACCTGATATTCCTTCCTGGAGGTTTTCAGGTCATAATGGGTCTTCATGCTATCAGCTGATCTTTCTAGATTCCGCTGAGCATAAGCAAAAGCATGTTGGAGGTGTTTCCTTAAATTCTCTACATAGTCATGAGTAGTGGAGGCATTTATCAGTGTCTGCTCTTGGGTCCTGTAGAGCAAATGCTGAGGAAGCACCATCTTGCGTCCAGTCATCAACTCAAATGGTGACATTTTGGTTGCAGATGAAGGGGTAGATCTGATGGCCATTAGGACCAGAGGTAATCGGATATCCCAACTTGGCCCAGAATCTGCCACAAACTTCTTTAATATGCTCACAATTGTCCGGTTATATCTCTCTACTGCCCCAGAAGAAGCTGGCCGGTAAGCAATATGCAACTTCCTTTTTACCCCCAGTATCTCCCACATCTTTGTCATCACTTCACTGGTGAAGTGGCTACCTCTGTCTGACTCAATCCTTTGAGGTAGACCAAAACGGGAAAAGATGTGGTTAATCATCAAGGCAGCTGCCGTTTCTGCCTTGCAGTTTGGGGCTGGGAGACATTCCACCCACTTGGTAAACAAGCATGTCACAGTCAACATGTACTTATTCCCCCTATCCGAGCGAATCACAGGGCCTACAAAGTCGATTTGTAAATCTGACCATGGCAGTGTCATTCCCCTCTTTTGTAAAGGCGCCCGGTGCGTAAGGGATGATGGCTGAAATTGTGCACACACAAGACACCCCTTCAAGTATTGGTCGAGGTCCTGCCCCATGTGTGGCCAGTATGCAACCTCTCTTAAGATTTCCAATGTTGTGTGAAACCCCCTATGACCGGCGGTGGCCGCATCATGGGCGTGACTTAACATCAGGCTTCGGAATGAGGTAGGAACCACCCACTGATCATGGCCAGCTTTGGATTTCCTTACCAACAAACCGTCTTGGATTCGGAACATTTTTGGACATTTCATCAACACTCTTAGGTCCTCTTTCCCAATGTAATCGGTATCCGTCAGGGGAAAGTTCTCAGGGTCCTCAAGGTGCTGGTAAAATTTACCAATAATTGGATCCCCCTTCTGAGCAGTAATCAAATCAGCATCAGGGGTCTCCTTACTCCATTGTGCAATTGAAAGGTCGTTGTGAGCATTTGACTGGGACCTAGTGATAGCGGTGACCTGGATTTCCCCCAACAGGGACTCAATCTCAATTAGATCCCCTTGGATGGCCCCGGTTTTGGCCAGCTGATCAGCTAAGTCATTTCCAGTTTTGTCTGGTCCCTCTACTTTGGAATGACCCTTGATCTTTTTCCAATAGATGGTCATCTCATTCGATGTGACCAGATCATCAATGTTTTGGATCAACTTCCCATGTTTCAAGGGTTTGTTGTTAGCACATAACATGCCTCTGGTTTTCCAATTAACCAGGTGCTCCAGGAACCCGTTCCGTACATAATCCGAATCTGTGATTATGACCAGTTCGTGGAGTTGATGCTGGACAGCAGTGAGGATGGCCTGATGCACAGCCATCAATTCTGCCACCTGACTACTTCGGGGACCAATTTTGTATCCAGCGGAGGGTTCTGGGGACTCATTCACCCATGCATTCCCTACGCCGGCCACCAGTTCTTTCTCCCCATCGTTGTCAACATGGTAAGAGCATCCATCCACATAGACAGTGGGCATTCCCTCACACTTGTCCTCTTCAAAGACTTTGTGGGGGGAATTAAGGTATGCCTCCATGTTGTCCTTTATTTTTAGACTTTCGTCCTCGAGACAGTTTTCTCTGGCACAATCATGCAAGTCAGCCAGACCTTGCGCGAGGGGACTCTTCTTGTTTTGGCCATATCGGACCTCCACAGGAAAGCCTTGCATTGACAGAATCCAGGAAGTAATTCGGGAATTACTCACATTTCCGGCCCGGATTCTGTCACTTTGGAGATATTGCAGAGGCTGGTGTGGAGTCTCCACTATGATGTGTTCCCCCTGGATAAACGGGCGGTAATTCTTCAATGCCCACACCGTTGCCAGGAGTGCCTTCTCACAATCGTTGAATTTTTCCTCCACAGAGAATAAAGTTTTGCTCGCATAGGAGATTACTTTATTGACCTTGTCATGCTTTTGGTATAATACTGCCGTCAAGCAAGTATTAGAGAACCCCGTCTCCAGGAAGAACTCCTTGTTTCTGACAGGGTAAGCTAGGCAAGGCGCTTGTGAGAGGCTTCTTTTGAGTCATCTTACTGCCTCGGATTGTTCTGGACCCCATTCCCACTTGACCCCCCCCTTTCGGAGATGAATCAGGGGTCTGGTGATCTCTGCGTAGCCCTCAATGAACTTTCTGCTGTAATTAGTCAGTCCAAGGAGGCTCCTTAGTTCCCGCAGAGTTGTGGGGTCTTTCAGTTTCTGAAGTGCTTCCACTTTCTTTTCCTGGGGACAGAGGCCCTGAGGAGTAATCTCATGCCCCAAGAAATTAACACGGGTTCTACACCACTGTGCTTTCTGAAAGGAAAGTTTTGCTCCGGCGGCCCTCAACTGTGTCAGAACATAACGGATCTCCGCTATGTGTTCCTCCACAGATGAACTTTTGATGAGGACATCATCTACATAAGCCAGGTTACCCCTCGCACCCAGGTCGGGCATGGCCTTATGTAGGAAAATGTTGAATTCATTGCCGGAGTTGAGGTATCCGAAGGGAGTCCGGGTCCATGTGTACTGCTGGCCCCCAAAGGTAAAAGCCAGTTTGTATTGGTCCTCCCTGCTGACAGGCACGGTCCAGTATCCATTGGTCAGGTCTATTGCAGTGAATACCTGTGACCCCTGAATCTGGGCCAGCCCTTGGTCAATGTAGGGCAGAGGCCTCCGGGAAGTATGGACCCGTTTGTTGAGCTCCCTGAGGTCAGCGCAGAGTCTCCACTGGCCGTTTGGCTTCAATATTCCCAGCACCGGATTATTGAAGGTGCTGTGGACTGGACGGATTATTCCCCGGGACTCAAGGTTCTTAATTATTTCAGTAAGGGACTCCATTGATGTGAGAGGCAAGCGATATTGCTTCACAAACACAGGAGTCATGCCAGGGTCCGTGGGGATTGTTGTTGTGTGGATGTCAGTGCGACCACAGTCATATGAGTCTACCGCAAAGAGATCTTGGAAATCCAAGAAAACTTGTTTCAACTTTTGCCTTTGTTCCAGAGTCACACAAGCATCAGCTAGGTTGACTCTCTCTTCCAACATCTGCCTGAAGCCTGGAAAGACTTCTGGTTTGGCTATCTCCGCGGCCTCCTCCAGCTGGGTGGAGAAGTCCCTGGTCAGAGTGCTGATTTGGACCGGAGGCTTCAGGTGGGAAAGGCAGCCCTCATGGACCTGGAAAATCACCTCATCCCTCCTGAAGTCACAAGTCACATCTTCCTTACCATAGGGGCAGGAAGTGTACACCAGGAAGTTCCCCCCATGCCGGGTAAAAATCCTGTCTGGTGTTGTGTTGTCATCATTGTCACTGTCAAAGCAGTCCTTGGGGATTGGCCCTAACAGTTCATTTCCAAGATCAATGGAGAAATGTCGGTCATCAACCGCCATTCCAATAATGGTGCCTGCGGCTAGAGTAATACTCTTTAAGTCGCTGTTATCCACCTCTATTAGAATGGTGTCATTTTCTATGTTGACTAATGGAGTTGGGTTTACCCCAAACCCTTGCTGTTGGAGAGAAGCGTTTAGATGTATGTAAGCATCAGGGTTTTGCAAATATTGTCCTCTTTTAACTTTCACTTCCAGGGAGAATTGTCGGGTCCTTTCTAGGAGGGTGACTTTCTCTTTAACCTGAATTTCAACTGCATAAGGTAGGAATTGAGCTGACCTAAATGCTTTTTCTGGATCATCAAAGCTCATGGGATTATCCGCTAATCGGGACCAAGCTTTGAAGTTTATTAGGTCCAAACTAATGGCAAAGCGATTGAGAATGTCACTGCCTAAGTAAAAGGCGGCAGGGGCGTCTCGCACGACCCAACAATTGTGGACTATGCTCTTGTTGCCAATGGAGATTTTGAGCATACACCTGCTTGGCAGGAGATGTTTGGAATTAGGTGCTTCCAGGTCCATTTCCCATTTGTCTATCAGTTTGAAGGTGGGAATGGCTGGATCTTTTGGGAGTTGGCGGAACATGGCTTCGCTGATGAAGCTCTTACCATTGTTCACACACACTCGAGCGAGAACAGAGTCCTTCCCATCATTTAACTGAACAGGGATGAACTGCCCCTCCCCAATTTGCTGAATATCAGCCAGGCTTTGAGCTGATTTCACATCTTTCTGGACTATAGGAGTGGGAGTTTCTGATTGTGGATTAGTATAGAATTTCAGAGTGTTTCCTTCCAGCGTGGAATACCACCTTAAACTGGAAGGAAGGTTGATTTTCAGAAATAGAGAGGACCCCCCATCACCAGTCTGTTGTCCTACTGCTATTACTGTCACGTCTGGAATTTGGTTGTTCTGGAAGTGAAATTCTACTTGGTCAGATTTTTGTTCAACCATGTGGCAGGTGCCGTTTAAACTAACATGGTTGACACTCTTTTTTAATTTTATTGGTCGGCTAGTCTGGGTCCAGAAGACCTTGTTTACGCAATCTATTAGGGGTGACAACCTTCTCAGGAGGTCATTCCCTAGTAAACAAGGGGTGCCCTCTGGGGTCACAACTATGACCGGGTGTTTCAACTTATGTCGCCCAATTTTAATGTCCAAATCTGCCGTCCCCTCGACGGGAATTTCCTTCCCGTCAAAGTTCTGAAGTTGCCCAGGAAGAGAGGTGAGAGGAATTTGGTAATTCTCTCCCCTTCCTGCATTCAGTTTGTCAAAGGCCCTTCTGGACAGAAGGGTAGCTTGAGATCCAGTGTCCACCAGTGCCAAAATTGTACCCTGCCCCTGTACTTGTACAGGGGCATAATATCTTCCCTCCTTCTCCTCAAGGGGGCACAGATAATGTACATTTTTGGACAACTGGTGGGCTAATTTTCTGGTTTTGGACATCGCTAGCGAAGAGATTTGGGCAGAATTCTGTGGAGAGCCTTGGGAATCTGAAAGAAAAATTTGGCAACTGGAGATCAGAGCCATTGTGGGTTCCCCTGGTTCCAGTTCTGGGCCGCCCCCCCCTTTTTGGAGGCAGTCCCCAGTATGGGTTTGAACCCGGGGATTTTCTTGCTGTTGGTTCTGGGATGAGATGGTGGGCGGCGGTAGCTCAGTCTCCACATCTCCCCAGTCTGGATTTGCATTCCTAGGGACCCATTTTTCTTTGGGAGGAGTTCCCCCCTCTCTGAAGGAGAAGATCCTTTTCTCAGGATCCTCTGAGGATCCCTCTCCCTCAAATTGGAAGATCTGTACCTCCTCCTCAAACTGAGTCTGTTTGGGTATTTTGTTTCTCCCACCCCCCCTCTGCTCCTTAGGGGGCAGACTTTCAGGGGCAAGAGATTTTGTTTCCGGTTCCTAGGTTTCCAGGGGCTGTTTACAAGTGAGGAAGGAAGCTTCCTCCAAGGCTTTACACCACCCTTCCCTTTGTGCCTCCTCCCTGGGAACCGGTGTGTTATCGGGGTGCTGCCCCCGTCATTGTTCTGGAGCACCAGGTCCAGAGTTGGGTACGTTCTGCGCCGGCATGCCGATCTGAGGGTTCTGCTGAGCCCTCAGTATGTGACCCATATCCCGCGCCATGTTTTGAACCTGGCGCTCTAACTGGGAAACCCGCTCAGGCTGATACGGGGCCCTGTTTTCTCCCCTGGGCTGATCCCGGGAAGGGTAACTGTCCCTCCTCTGGTAGTACCCCTGGTTGGGAAGATTTGGGTACCCCTCCACCCTTGGCCTCCCCTCTCCCGGATTCAGTGGTCTGGGCTCAGGGAATTGGGGAAAGAAGGATGGATGGTTTTGGGGCTGAAAGTCGGGTGGATATCTGGGGAAAAAGTTCTGCCCAGGGTTTGGTCAATTTCTGCCCTCCTGTGGGAAGTTTGGAGGGAAGTTCCCTGGGTTAGGTGCTTGGCTGGATCCCCCCCCTTGGGCTGGAGGAGTCCACACATAACCCAGGATGGGTCGATTTCCCTTGTAACGGGGACTTACATAATCAGGAGAGCGAGGGACCCCATTTGTGGGGCTGCCTCCTTGGCTCCCTGTCTGTGACTGACCCGAGGACCTCCTGGGCCTAGCATGATTAGGTGCAGGTAGGTTTTTAGGCCCCCCCATCTCCAAATCCAAAACGGGGGTGACCTTTACCTCTGCCACCTTGGCAGCAGCAGGGGTGCTGTTGGCTTTGGGGTTTTTCTGGGCATTACTTTTGCTATCTATCGGTTTCTGCACCTCATAGATCCGGGTAGCCTGTTCAATGACCCAGTCTAAAGATCTTTTCTCGTGAAAATCCCTCACGAGCTGGGTCATGATATATTTGGGCAAGGCATGGAAAAACGTATTAATAAATTCCCTGCTATCCGTGCGCACCCTTCTTGTGGTCTGTGCAAAAGCCCGCTTTAACTCCTGCACAAATTCTTGTGGGGCCTGATCCTCCCCACATTGCAAATTGTAGGCTGCCTTGCGAGCCTCTTGAGGATTTCTGTGAACAGAAAAATGTTTCAAGATGGCCACCTTATAGGTGGACCATCTTAAATGATTTTGGTCCTCCAGCCCCGCAAAGAAACTGGAGTATTCCGGGGAGAAGGTCCACTTTACATATTGAATACAGCTTTGGCTGTCCTTCAAATGGAAAGTCTCCATCATTTGTTCAAACAACTCTAAGTGCTCCCAAACAGAATACTTAGCGTTCTTATGGTAAGGCGTGATGACGCTCCTGATCGCCTTAATCTGCTTTAAGGGTTCCTTAAGCAAGGCCCTTTTTGCCTTATTGGCCTTTTTGGTTCGGGTAACCCTTGTCCATTCGTCCTCGGACTCAGAGGCACTGCTCCCAGAGGTTCCCGTCTGTTCTTCCAGGTTTTCCCGGATTCTGCGAGCCTGGGAATGGCTGGCAGAATGTGGGGACCTGGTCTCCTGTGTCCTGCGCAGTTCAGAGGAGTCTTCAGATTCCTCCTTGCTGCCAGGATTTGATGGGTACCCCCTCCACTGACCTAACTGGGCAGAGGTTTTCAGGATGCCCTTAATGGGCCTATTCTCCTGGGGTTCCCCATTGAACTGTACTGTACTTGGGTGCCCATACCCGGATGCCCACCCCTCCATTCCTGAGTGGTACTGGCCTATGAGCCCCATACTCTTAGCTGGATAGTAATCTGCCATCCCTGTGGCCCTGTGCTCATGTGCGCCAGGGGACATGGGGGTGGTAGAGTCCAGGGACTGGGGGAGATGAAGGCCCCTGGTGGTAGGGCTCCTGCGGTTATGGTCAGGAATCTCTCTTTCCCAGCGGACCTCATCTCTATCCGCCCCTGCTCCCTGTTGCAATGCAAGAGCCTGCATTTGTGCTTTCAGTTCCTCTGTTAAGGCCTTACTCGACTCTATCAGTTTCTCCTGCATCGCTACCTGTTGCTGGAGCCTCTCATTGTGCTGGCAGAGAGCCTCATTTTCCCTCCGTGCTTCCTGATTGGTCCTGGAGCACTGGGCCAGTCTTTGCTGCAGGAGGGTTACCTCCTGATTCCCCTCCCTACTGGCCTGCTCCTTTCTTGCCAGAGCATCTTCCACCCTTCTGGTGAGCTCTAACAAGTTTGCATGCTCTTTTTGGAGATCACCCAGCCCCTGGAGGGCCAAGTGATTTTCTTCCGTTTTTCTTTTTAACTGGCAGACTTCCTGGCCTAAGGTGTCCCTTTCCTGAGTAAGAGCCTGCATCTGTGCCACCAGGTCATCCCTCTGCCTTTGAAGGGCACCAGCTTTCCGGCGCTCTTCATCAAACTCTGCCTGGGTATCCAGGTCTTTCAGAATCAGTTTATTGCTTTCTGCCTTTTCCCTATCTAGGTGGCCTTGCAGGGTGACTACCTGCTCAGCACATGCCCTGTTAAAGTCCAGTTGTTGCTCCAGCTTTTTCTGGCTTTGCAGTAGGGAGTCCAAACCTTCTTGGTGTTCCTTCTGCAAGGCCAGAAATCTGGTATCCTGTTCTGACTTTTCCTTTTGCAGCACATCCATATCCTCCTTTATTTTAGTGATGTACTGTCTGGTCTCATTTTCTGACTCCTGGCTTCTGTGCAGCCTTTGCTCAGAAGAGTCCAGATCAGATTGGGCCTTCTCTAACGCCATCTGTTGCCTTTTTGCCAAATCATGGCCTTCAGCACATTTATTCTGTATGGCTCCCATATATAAATATAAATATGCCGCTATCCTAACAATCTTGTCGTGTTCATCTTTGGCCTTAGGAGCCATATATAGTTCACTCAGGGCCACATGTAATGGACCCTGATCTCTCCATAAGTCTGACCCTGTTTCAGTGACCTGTCGCGTGATGGCCTGCAACCAGGCATCCTGGCCCTGCTCAGCCCATTCACCTCTCACAAATAGTTTATGTAAGAAGTGCTCTCTGGCTATTTTCATATCTACCAAGGTCCTCATTCTAGAGATTGGTCTCTGTCCTGACTTACAGAAGTTAGTATTTTATTTTTGCAGAACAGAACTTTTCTTGGAGTGTCCCTTTTGAGGAATGCTTCACAGCGTAATGCAGCGTGGTGATCCGACTGGATGTATGTATCCCGTCAGTTAGCACACTGTATTAAGCTGCACAAGTGGTATTCTAACCCAGAATCCCGGATACGAGCCCCCAATTTGTAAGAGGATTCAATTCAACACTACAGCTAAGTCAACGCCTAGTCTATAATACTGAATGAAAACCCTTATTGATATATCTTTATGTCCAGTTCATGCGTTCTGGATGACTACCCCTATATAACACCCCTCTCTTGGAATCCTCCTGACCCGACTGAGCCAAGAAGTAGTTCTGTTTTGCAAGTTAAAAGGTTTATTTGATAATTTAAACAATAGATATATATATCAGACTTTATAATAAATTAATAATTGAATATCACACTTAATCTGATATGATAAAGATTAACAACGGAGAATCTGGCACTAGCACACTTCTTGATAATCACTAAGGAGTTGACATGAAATGGATAAGATAGCAACAATACTTTTATGGTTTCCAATGGATGCAATGTGGAATTAAATGCAGTACAGAAAATAACTTGATAGGATTTCAGCAAAAACAATGTAATCACTTTCTTGTACAATTCACCCCCCCCTTTTATGCAATGCAAGGAAATGGAAGGAAGGCACACAATTCTCAGAAATGCAATTCAAACGTAATTCCGTTCACCCAGCAACTTAGACTACAGAAGTTGAAAACACAGGCCCAAATGCTTTTAAATGTGCTGGCAATGAAGAAAAAAATATGCTAAAATGCTTTTAATTCCCTCTAGATGTTCAGGGTGAGTGGTATCTAGTTAATATTAGTCCAGGCTCACTTTAGCAAGGATCTAGGGTGTAACTAGCAGGTTAAACGAATTTTTGGCAAGTGAAAGGCAAGCAGCAGCAGATTTTTACACATGAAGAAATTTGCAAATCGCGGTAAAATGTCAAATCGCGGCTAAATTTGCGAATGCGCCGAGCGCGATTACAGAGGAACTACAAGGACTATCACTATCGTTTTGGGGTCCTAGGAAAGCCTAGGATCTCAGCTTCCAGATGAAAGTTACTGCAAGTCTCTAGCACAAACGGTCACGGGGATATGAGCGATTTAAATAAAGGTCGTTTTTCAGATTTGAAATTTTAAAGTTCAAAAAGACAAGTGCAGCTTGCAACTAGAAAATGACAAGTGACAGCTTTACAAATGACAGGTGACAGTTAAGAGACAGTTCTACTTAGATTAAAATAGGATTGAATTATATTATTTTAACTAAGAGATTGGTTCTGCACAGTTTTCTAGGTACTCACACTATATTCTTGAATGAAATGGGCCACGCCACGGATCTGGTCAGGTTTTAGACTCGCCTCTGGTCTCTGCACTTCACAGTGATCTGGGTCAGCTCTCTCTGGTTCTGCTAACAGGTCAGCTCTACTCTGTTGGTCTGGTCTGGGTCTCTGGTTCTGGATAGATTGAAGTCTCTAGTTTGGCTCTCTGGAGGTTTGATGGAGGCAAGGTATGGATTTTCCCGGCAGAGCTTCCAGCTGCAAATGGATTTGAAGGTCCCTATCTGTCCTGTCTGTCTGCTTTTATGTGTTTAGAATGTGGGTGTGTTCTAGCATCACTGACCCTACCTCTCTCTCAGCTTCTAATTGGTCAAACTTCCATTTCTCACTTGATTGGGGAAGGAACTGTGAGTCAGAGCGATGTCATTTTTACAGCCTGCAGAAAGTCCACTCTTCCTGTCCACTTGCACACAAATCTAGATTTGAACCAAATACATATTTGCAGAGGTACATATTGTTTTAAAATCATATGCACCCATCATGCATTACAGGAGGTATACCTTGTCCAAATCTGCTCTTCCTGAGAGTTTGCATTCAGAAATGGCAATATTTTGCACTTTTTAACTGGTTTGCGATACCGGACATTACCCCAAATTTACACACATGTGCGCAAGGAGTATGGACATTAGTTGATGAAGTGTCAGATTTTTCACATGCACACATTTTGAGTAATATCCTCTTTTCCGCTAAAACTCCCCTGAACATACCACCGGTTCTAAAAACCTCTTAAAATGTGGGCAGAAAAATCACAAGAATTATGGTGTCATTTAAATAATTTTCACAAGTCCGTACTATGAGTTATTCATCTTTTTAGAGTTATGTTCTGGCCCCAAAGGGGTGTGGTTTTCCTCTCAGCACAAGGTAGAAATACTGGTTTATCCAGTTCTGCCAAGCCAGCTTGCTCTCACAGGCAGTGCCCCTCCCCTGTGCTTCCAGGAGAAATCTCCATTTACGACTCCCGCCATAAAACCTTTGCCTGAGTCAAGACAGGGCTTTGTTCAATTTCCTGCAGAGCCCAGGTAATTCAATCAGGGAAGTGTCATATCCCTTTTGGTGTGAGCAGCAAAAGGGCAGCTAGGCCTGGGAACACAGCTGTGACTCAAGTTTCACTCCTGATGGGGGGTAGTTGCTAGGCAAATTGGAATCTCTTTAAGCCAGTTTTTAGCTACATGTCATTTCTGTTCCCCAGTTTCTGCATTCAAATAAACTAACAATTTCACATATGCAGCTAGAATGCTGATTCTAAGTTTAAAACTATGACATTTAAACAATTGCAACCTATGTGACACTCAAAAGTAGGTCACTCATTTCTCTTAAACATTGAGATTTTTAATGTCTTTCAGTCCAAATTTACTTAAACTTGCTGAAATCCACAGCTCAGCCAGTCTTGTTATAAACCTTCAAGTCACTTCAGAATATAACTTTACATTGGATCCACCTCTCAGTAAGTCTTTCTTTGGCATGTTTTGGGTTCATTTATTCAGTTTTCTACAAAAAAGTAAAATCTGGTGGTTTTAAAACGCCGGCTTTTGGATAGTGGTGAGTACTGGTACTGCACCCATTTTTGGGATTTAAGAAAAAAAAATGAATTCCCAACAGTTATGGGTTTGCTTTTGGCAATCAGCATTGCCACTCCCAATGGTTTCAGACTACTGTGTGAGTAGTCCAATGGTGGTTTTAGGCAGTGTCCTTCTGTGCCAATAACATCGGCAAAAATGAGCGGCAGCCTATTCTTCATGCATTTCCCTGTGCATTTTCTGGGAAGCTCTGGCCATCATGATGTTTTCCATGTCAGTACTGCACAGTTTTGAGGTATGGCTTGGATGCGTGGATAAAAACATCCCACATTAAGGTCCCCTAGGATAATGATTTGTGCTGACGGCTTAGAATTTTTGGCAATGAGAGAAGTGATGTCTTCTTCAAAGGCCCCTGAGGGGCCTGGAGGTCTATATATGAGGTGAAAGGTGATTGTGCTTGTGTTGGAGGTTTGTAACTTGGCCGTGAGCAGCTCATAGGAAGAGAGTGACACGGGGGGCTGATCTGAAGCCTAAGGAGGATTTTGAGATAATTGCTACACCTCCTCCCCTGGCGTTAGGTCTGTCGGCTCTAAGTATGGAATATTTGTCAGCGATGGCTAGTGATAGATGAGGTCCGGAAGCTTTGTGAAGACAGGTTTCTGTTAAGGCTAGGAAGTCAAGATCATTGGTTAGAATGATGTCGGCGATTTCTGTGGGATGAGCAGCAAGGGGTCTGACATTGAGCAGGGCTCCTTTTAGTGGGGGTGGGGTAGGTTTGTTAGGTGCCTTTTGCTTCTTGTTGGTTTTGGAGTTGGATATGGTAGTGGGCTTGTTGTGAGAAGTGGGGAGCCTAGTGCCTAGTCTGTGATTGCGAGCTGTGAGGTTGGGACTGGAGGAGGGGGTCGGTCCAGGAGGCTTGGGTGAGGTGGGGGTTTGGTATTCAGGTCGGTGTGGTTGTTCCTCGTAGATGGCAAGGAGGCGCCTGGAGCGCTAGATATAGGGGTGTTGACGAAAGATTCAGCATTAGCTGGGAAGTCAATGGTTATAAGGGGTGTGGAAGGCAGTTAGTGGGGGGGTGGGAAGGGAGGCAGGGAAGGTAGGAAGGGAGTGGGGCAGGGGATAGGGTAGTGTCTCGGGCATCCGAGTTTGGCTAGACCATCTTTGTTGGATATGTAACTAGTGTTGCTGCATGGTACGTTGTCCAACGTAATGCAGAAAGGTAACATGGTAAAAAGTAGCCAGGTGACAATGGTTTGGCAGCGGGGCCTAAGTGGTGCCGTTAGTTAGATGAGTGCCGCTGGCTGTTACTAGTAGTTGCTGGTTAAAGTTGAGCCTCTAGTCTTTAGTTTCAGAGTGATATATATGGGCTGGAGTGCCGTGGGGTAGCGTCTAGGTTCAAAATAGCGCAGTTGGACTAGGGTGCAGGAGGGCAGTACTTAGATTCAAGGTTGCATAAGGCTAAAATACAGTACCTACATTCCGAGTGCAGAATGTGCAGTACCTAGATTATAAATTACATGTGGGGCTAAATGTGAGGCTAGGATGCAGATAAAATGCAATATCTAGATTCCAAATTTTACACATGGGCTAAAATGCAGCTAAAATGCAGTGCCTAGATTCCAAATTTTACACATGGGCTAAGATGCAGCTAAAATGCAGTGCCTAGATTCCAAATTTTACACATGGGCTAAAATGCAGCTAAAATGCAGTATCTAGATTCCACATTTTACACATGGGCTAAGATGCAGCAAAAAATGCAGTGCATAGATTCCAAATTTTACACAAGATTATAACAAAATGAGCATTTTTTTCTCCTTTATGCTGAATATTTTATTTTGGTATGTGGACTTGTGAGTTATTTCATTCCTGAGTTATAATGTGTTACTTACAATTACACACGTATATATTATGATTCCTTTGTAAAAAAGTATTTAGGAAAGTAGTAATGTTTTTCATTTGTAATGTGTTTCATTTTATTTTTTAGATCTTGCAGGGGAGTAGTCTAGTATGGTTAGCATTTTATTGTAGGAGCACTAACTGCGTATGAGTAGATTTATTTAAATTCTGTGAATAATGCCTAGATGTTCAGGATCATATATGCTCTGTTAAAATTGAATATGTGGTTAGAATGAATATGCCCCTTACATCTTCAATAATTATGGCTACCTATGGTACACCTAACTTCCTGAAATGTGTGAAGTTAATTACTCAGCCATTAGTCAAACATGCAGTGGATGTTGCAGAATATATTATAATCCACCAAGTTGATATCTTTGCAATTACTAAGTCATGGCTGCATGACTCAGCTGGCCCAGATCTTTCCATAGCCATTCCTTCAGTTTACAAGATCCTTGGAGCAGACAGGAAGCAGGGTAGAGGAGGTGATGTTGCTCTGATATGAAAATCATCCTTGACAGATCATGAGGTTGATGGTTTTTAGATATATTTTCTGAAGAAGCTATAACTAATTCTGTGGTAGCTTATTATGGTGGTAAACAGTGGGATTTATTGTAGTATAGCACCTCTCGTGATGATCCCCTTTTATAATGCTGGCACTCTCCTCAGAATATACCAAAAGAATGTCTTCTTTTATCCTGTTTTTTTTTTTAAATATCAGATACTGGACATAATACATTTGGCTTGGGTGGTATATTTGCCCTTTAGCAACTTATCTAGGATACTGAGCTTGCTTTGCAAAACATATTATATGATAAAGAGGAGATTGGACACACACACATCATACACTTCAAAACTCACTTACTAAGAAAACTGACCACTCACTTTCAGATTTTGCCATTTGTGGTAAAATTAATTACCACCTATAGTAAAATAGGGCTAGACCCTGTGAACTCTCAGTCTCTGTGCTAATGAGCGCAGTCGTGAAATGAAAACCCAACACAGTATGTTCATTTTCTGATTTGTATATGCAATAATATTGAGAGTTACTCAGGTAAAAATACTTCATGCGTTATAAGCCATGTGTACAAAAGAAAACATAGAGAATTATGTTTTTCACTACAATGTTACAACCATCAAAGGTGCCCTGAATATTATCTCACCCATGTGCTTGCATGGGCAGAAACTGGCAGGAAACACAGTTTTAGAGAAAGAAAAAGAAATCACAGCAGCCAAGCAACTTTCTGTTTCATGAACAATTGAAGAGATATTGTTTTGAACATTAACCATTACATGAAAAGTCTTCTAACCCTGCCTTGCGATCTGCCATGTATTCATGCAGCAAATCCTCACTTAAGGACCATATTTACCTAGAAATTGGTGAGATTTCCGACAAGGCTGGACATGGAAAACCCCTCTCTCTTGACTTGCCTCTGATAAGAAAGGTCGCAATCCTAGCAGCTCCCAGCACTGGCTCAGCCGAGCTCCGGGCAGAGGATCCCTGCTTCCCAAGTCACTCCTGCACATCTGCCTGCAAGTCTGAACTCACACCCTCTCTCAGCTTCTTTTAAAACCGCTTGCTGTCATTCAAGAATAACCCTTCCCTGTGCTTAGCATATTTCACCTCATCCGTTCAGCCCAGTATTTTATTCCCTCAAAAACAATAGTTTTGCTTACCACAACTGTACCATTGCTTCCTGCACACAATGGTGTTTTTCAACAGGGCACATTCCATCTTTGCAGCTCATGCCATGCTGCACGTTTCAGAATGAAACCACACAGTATAACTGTCTGCAGTTCTAAAACTCTAATGAAACCACATGCATTTCACATCTGGATTCAGAACATTTATTTTCATGTAGACTTATTTGAACGCTATGTTAAGTATATGCGATTCAGTTAAGTTAGTATGTTAATGAATATTAGTTAATAAATTTGGTGTAAATTTAGTCAAATGCCATCTTATCCAGAAATGAAATAACTTTAATGTGTGCTTTTCTTGTTTTGTTCCTGGAATCTGTGCATTTCCATCTGGTGCACGCGCTGGTTGCCTTTGTGATATGTGTATTTCTACATGAACTCCCTACCTCAGAGCCCCCAGTTATCCCTCCATACTCATCCCTACATGTTCGAGGTGCTTTAGGATGTGGCACTCGTGAAAATCTCAAGAGATCATAATACAACTGTCAATCTCCTGCCTTTATATTGACCACCCTTAGCTATGCCCAAATTTCAAGCTCAATTTTGTAATATGATAATGCCAATGCTCAAGCCCATATCCAAATGTGTTATCTTTGGAGACTTTAACTTATGGCTGACAGATGGCTCAGATTTTAATGAGGCAGCGGTTGATTCAGGGTTAATTGGCTTGGGTTTTATAATCTATGTTTCAGATCCAACTCATAACAAATGTAAGATGTTTGACTGGCTTACCAGTGACAACATTCTCATTAATAAGGTAGTACTTGTTTATTGCCCGTGGTCAGATCACAGTTTCATTTGCTTTAATATTGTATCCACGGTGTAGTTTAAACAGTCTAGACCTGAGCGAATTAAGATGACATTTAGGAATATGGTTAACACATGAGGTCATTGCACCTCACCTAGATGTTTTTTGGTATATTCCGGCCATTTATGAGATTGCTGTTGAGATTCTTGAGATTGCAGATGCTTATCAAGGGGCACTCTTTAGAGGAGTACACCAGGTTGCTCCTCTCAAAACTCATTGGGCTTTCAATAAAAAATCTAAATCCTGGTATTCTCTAGAAATACATTATCGGAAGATAGCTAAATGCAAAGCCTTTGATTCATGGCTGAAATCCAACTCTGATGACAATAGAGAGATATATGATTGGCTAGCTAAAGCTCACAAGTCCTCCATCATTCAGTTAAAACGTCTCTGTATGATTATAGGATTATGAATGGTAGCTCTGACACCAGAGTTCTTTAAAATACTGGAAGAGCTGGGGAATCCATTTCATGCAACATCTAAAATCATCAAGGACAAGGCCTGGCACATGACCATTCAAGAAACCAGGCTCAATAAGACGATTCAGGAAAATATCTCAGGCAAAAGTACCAAAGGTTACCAACCTTGAGAGATATATGCTTGTGGTAGACATTCCTAAGACTGACACTATCAAAAACCATTTTGAGTTCAGGTCAGTTTCAGAACTGGAAGCAGATAATATCACAAATCACCTAAAACCTACACATTGTAATGGAAATGTGTGTCCTGCGATAGTGTTAAACGCATTCTTGCTTAATATTCTTGATTGTGCTGTATTGTAAACGCATTCTTGCTTAAGATTCTTAATTGTGCTGCATTTATCCAAGTTCAGGACTTTCTTACTCGGAACGACATCTTAGATCAGGGGCAATCTGGGTTCTGTAGTGCTCATGGCACTGAAACAGCACTTCTTGATCTGTAAGCCAATATTCTACAGACAATGGAGAGTGGTGGAACTGCACTACTCATGCTGCTGGAATTATACTATAAGCATGCTGCAGCAATTTCACTTTAACACCGAGTCAACTGGTTTTGGTTTTTCATTTGTGGGGGATGGGGTAATGGCATGCAGAGGTGCGGGAGGGGAATATGTTGACAGAGGGTCAAGTGTGGGCTGTCAGTACTAAGTGGGTCAGCATCATTTCTCAGGTGCAATTTTCAGATACTTTGACAGATTGCATCTGTTCTTGCATTAAGCTTCCTAAAAAGGCACTTCGCTTTCACTTCTGCCTTCATCTGTCCTTCTAATACATACTGTTAAACGTTCAGAGAGGGCAGGGTATAATCAGAGTTTAACACAAACATGCAAACTGGACAGCGTATAATCGGATTTTAACACCAACATGCAAACTGTGCTTCATTGTTCTTAACCAAGGTAGTTGTGTAGGTATCCCTACAACCCATAGGTTTGCACCCGAGCCAGCTGACAACGATCACAGCAACATTTCTGAGGGCTCATAAACAGGACAACAAATTCTTCCTTAAGTGATGGCCCAAAAGTTAATTCAAGAAGGAGTGGTGACCCCTTCTTTTAAAGGCAAAAGTCCACAGGTGATTGGACTAAGGCAAGCTGGCTTAAAGGGGTCCAATCTCTGTTCTCGATACAATTGCTCTTTGCCTTCTGACATCATACCAAATGTGTATTGTGTTATGTGAAGTGGAGGAGACCGTAAGGAAAGGTAGGGATATAGAGAAAAAGGATGGTGTAATCTTCCTCCAGCTATGCTGATATCAATTTCATGTGAATTGATAATTATGAGAGATACTAGCCACCATACCTCAAACATGTCTCTATTGCACCTGTACTCTGCCCTACTTAATAAATACAAAAATAAATACATTCTACTGACACATTCAAATATTCACTCAGTCACTCACTTAAAAGTCACAAATGTACCACTTGCACACAGATTCAGTCACTCACCTAAGCAAACTGAGACTCACACACTGCTCACTCTTTAAACCCCCCTTGCATAGTGCACACCATTAAAAAAGGATGCATGCATACAAATAGTAGTTTTTAAGAATATTTTTCCACACAGCAATGACCGTGAGACTCCTCTCCTTTGGATAAACTGAAGAGGGATGAATCGGGGAAAGTTTCTGCAGTTGTTTGGCCTGAACTGATATAGTAACGTTTTCACTTGACCGCCCTTAGGAAATCTTTCTGCAAGGAGACAAGAGATTGGAAAACTGGAGCACATTTAACTCTTCCTATCATGATTGCAAGAGGATGTTGAGGCAAAGAGGATTTGGGACAAGAAGGTCCATGAAATAGTTGCTGGACCTTTTAGCAGGGCCTATGGAAAAGCATATTACTGCTCCGACCATCAATAATCCAGGGAAGAGCTATGGCTTTCGCAGTGGTCCGAGCACATCGCATCCCTTCTCACCTTCATACCAGTTTCATGTACCACACACATTCTGCCAAAATGCTGATGCTGCCTAAGGCCAATTACAAACAGAAATCCATGTGGGGAACTCAAGGAGAGATGCACCTCCAAGAAAAGAAAGACTGAAAAGGGTATTAAGTCAAGTGAAGAAGGGGCCCAACTGTGGGGTCTAAAGATAGCCCCCTGTGCACTGCACCCTGCGCCGGTATCAGTGGATTTATATGCATGGGCTCATTAAAATAAGGAAAGAACTGCAGAATTTTCTCGGCCAACAGTGGCCATCTTGACTCAGAAATGCAATTCATATGCAGTTTGATAACACAAACAGAGGCTCAAGCAGTAATAATAGCAAGCACAATTAAAGTTGAACTAACATGGAACACACATCTGCGAACCAAGCAGCAGGGAAACAAAACATGATTCTAATGGCATGATTCACACATCTTGCCACTGGCTGGGATGGAACGCTCACCTGGATGTACTCATCATGCTTGACAGACCAGCTGAGGTCCCTCTAAATATGCCCTTGAAAAGGCTGACAGAGACAAGTTCTTTCTTGCCTATTCAACAAATGGGTGTTTTTAAATGTCCATGTTTACACTGGAACCATCATACCAATAAATTCTGATGTGTGGGTAGCGCAAGCAGAATGACAATGGCATGTGACTGGTCTGGCCATTTCAGCCCTTCGTTCCCTCAAGGTTGATAGATGGAATACAAGAACCGTTTACCATAACGAGTTTGATAACTTGAGTACCACGAGCGAGTAATACTCATAACAATGATTGCTACAGTGCTTAAAAACTGGAAGAATTTGGTATGTGGTATAAGGTGCTACATAATTCATTAAATTATTATGGAATGGCGTCCTGTCTTCCACTATGCAAGATCCGAATTTGGCGGTCCCGATAGATCAGAGCTTAGAGGTTAATAGGCTAATACATTCTGCCTTTTTTTCACCTGCGGCAGATAATTAGGTCATGTCATTTTGGTCTAGCCGCAATGCCATTGCCAATGATTTTGAGGTGAAATATGGGGTTCCTCAGGCATCATGTTTATCCCCTACACTTATACAACATTTTCACAAAGCCACTGGTCGATCTGCCTGATGCCAACAATGCTTCATGTACAAACTACGCTGACAATGCTCAGTGTTTAATACCACTCTCTGGAAACTTTGCTCAAGACACAGAGACTATCATTAAGCTTTGGATGGCTGATAATGATCTGGCCCTCAATGACTGGAAAACAAAGCTGATGATAGCAGGCACAGCAGCATGGCTATGGACGCTTGACTCTAAGAACAGGAAATTCCTGATAGCAGGCTGTTCTATTGCTACGCTGCCTAAAGTTAAATCATTGGGCACTGTTTTTGATCAAGAAATGAATATGAACACCCACGTGAACAGCCTGGTATCCTTATCTTCCTATTAAATTAAGCTGCTTAGTCAGCTGTTACCTTTTCTGATGCTTAACATCTGTGCTACCATTGCTATAGCAATCATCTGTGCCAAATTAGATTACTGTGCAAGCCTGTTGCAGGGTATTTAGAAAGGAGAAATATCAAAGCTTCAGGTTTTTCAAAACAGTGCTGTTTGTGCTGCAGAAGGATTGGGTAAGAGAGATCATATCTCTTTGGCCAGGAAAGTACTGCAATGGCTGCCAGTGGAAGTGAGGATTACGTTCCGCTTGCTTTCTTGGCCAAATAAATGTCTTTACGGCCAAAGCCCAGCTTATCTTTCAGTCAGACTGTCTTGGCTGCCTTGCAGAAAAGTGCTGAGATCAAGCAATACCCATCTCCTGCACGTGCCTAGATCTAAATTGACCATTATCAGCCTGGGCCATTGCACCACTCAGCGCCTAAGTGTTGGAATGCTTTACCGCCTGACCTTCGGGGTTGTGTCTCCCTAAATTGTTTCAAACCTGGCCAAAAGACTGTTTTATTTGAATGTGTATTCTCCTTAGTTTGTGATGCCTCATTTTTTGGTCTAGATCTGCTAGGTTCTCGTTATCCGCCTGTCTTGTTAGCGCTCTTATGCCACCAGGCCTCTTGTCTCAGCACTCTACAATGAATAAATAGATTAAATACATAAATAAAATAATGTATTTATACAAGGATTTCTCATGTTTGTATTTTATGTGTCGTGGTACTGTTGTAATTTTTTGTGGAACATATGTATATTTTCGGGGTCAGTGTAGCATTGGGTTTGTGGATCTAGATTTTGTACCTGCCATCATTTTGAGCTGTTTTGATGAGAGACTGGTATGTTTTGGCATTTGACTATTTTATTATGTGATATAATTGTTTTCTGGGTCACTTGCTTTTGGGTTCTCTGTGTGCCTTTTCTCATTCTTTTAATATAATTGTGCATACTGAAACAGTTTTAGTATGTATATGCCGCTCTTGTTTTCCACAGGTAAATTGTGCAATGTGCTTGTGACTGTATTTTAAATGTTTCATTGAGTTTTTTGTTTTATTTGGTGTATTTTTGTCAATGTCGGAAGTGGACAATAGTGCAATAGTTTTGCATGCAATATGGTGTGTTAATGTTATATATAATTTGACATGTTTTTATTAATTTAAAATATTGTTGTTTTCCCAGTTGTATAAGGGAAGAGTAATTTGTGTTAGCTTGTGATGTGTTTGATGTTCATGCAGGGTGTTTTTCTCAAAAAGCACCCTTGTATCAGAGTTTATGATTTCTTAGTTTTCCTCAGATGGACTGATGACCCATGTGTAGTGAAAACGATTAACCTGAACAGCTATGATTTTATAGTAAATTCAGGGGTGAAATAATGTTCGGTGTGAAGTGAGTTAAATGTTCCTGAGAAGGCAGAGTTTCCAGTCGATTAGCGGATACAATATTCTGTTGTGTGTAGCAAGATGATTGTTTCTGAATATGCAGGTTTTTTTAATTATATACGCTGTTGAAATGATGCTGCAGATAATCATTTTAATAAACGTCATGTTCATTTCAAATTATATTGCCTTGTGTGAAATGTGTATTTAATGTGTATTGTATGTTCATTTTTGTTGTAGGTGTACCTTTGTGATCCTTCTCTCATATTTTGAATATGAAAAATTCATTAAAGATGTGAAGGATACAGTGGACTAGTTGCAGCAGTTTTTCTGACTGTGGGCCCTGGATATTTGAGACACATTTCCATTTCATCTTACTTCTGCAAACTGTGTTCTATTGCAAGAACTGTAAAAAGGCTGTTGTTGTTTTCCTTCCAAATGGACATTTGCTGAATAAGTACCTCAATGATGTTTCTTCTGATCTATATTAGATCTTATTCTGTTTGTTATAGTGCTCATATGTATAGTCACCTGTATAGTCCATTTGCTTGCTATCACATTTCCATCAGCCACAGCATGCCTATGTTTTTAAATTATTTTTTTTAGATGTGTTGTGATTTTAGTATGGGGGTTGTTTCACCAACATGGGTGCTGCTTGTCTATCCTGTTTTTGTGGGTTGGTGATGTGTTTAGTGTAGATGTGTTTGGTGTTAACTATTTTGTCATGTGTGTAGCATTAGTGTTGTAATTATGTGATGCTAGTAGTGACTGCTTGTAAAATGGCCAGGAATTTAGAGCTAATGACAGCTGTGCCTGTTTGGGCAAATTAGCATTGATTGCCATGACCACATTTGAGCAGGCAAGTTCCCTATAGATACTGACCAGGTTATACTCTGGTTTAGACATTGTACACATTGGTGTATGAGTGTGTGCTGTGGGATATCATGCCATGGGAGAGTGCTAGTGAGCGCACCTTGGCAAGTGTCACTGTAATAGCTGTGTCATCTTTTTTTTCATCTTTTTGGAGGTTTTTGTTTTAGTAATTAGCACTTACCAGATTCACACTGCAGCAAGGTCTGTGAAGGAGCATAAGTGTTGTGGTTTTATTTTATTATTATTGTTTTTATTTTGTATTTAATCCCATCGGATTTTTTAACAAAAAAAACAGAAGAAGAAAAAAATGTAGGAGTTTGTAGTAGTAAAATTAGGGGATCTTAGGCTCTAGCATTAATTAATGATAGAGTTGTAGGATC
Organism: Ambystoma mexicanum; assembly: GCF_040938575.1. Lineage (NCBI taxonomy): Eukaryota > Metazoa > Chordata > Amphibia > Caudata > Ambystomatidae > Ambystoma > Ambystoma mexicanum. Next base: position 341,981,570 of record NC_090928.1, on the reverse strand, counting down.
AGGATTTTGAGCCGGAATCATCACTTTAATAATGTATTTGCATAATGTTCACTATGGCCAATAGCCATGTCTCCTCCGATCAATTTATGCCAGCAGTTCTCCTCATCCAGAAGAGTGAAATTTGAGATGGTGCCATTCAGATATAGAGAGTGAATCTCTTGTGTCGCCGGACAGGTCAAAAGCAGGTGACGGATGGTTTCCTTCTTCATAGTTTATTTGCACAGGCGGCAACAGTTTGTCAAAGCTAGGCCTCTGATGGCTAGCATTTTGTTCGTCTCCAGTAAATTCAGACGAGTTTTCAAGAAGAAGTTGCGCGCTGATCTGTTCGGGAATAAATTGATGTAAGATTGCAGTGTGTCTAGTTTCTTAAAAATCGGAGGAAGATGAAATGTGAGTTTATTTCTATTTGCCAATTCTAAGGTCTTTATTCAGTCTAGTTCTCTAATGTTCTTTATGACCTTTACTGGATTATTCATTAGCTCATCTTCACAGCTTTCAACTGAATGTAAAAGAGCCACGTTTCCTGCTTTCCATTTGATCAGCATTTTACAGGATCCGAACAGCAATTCGATTTATCCGGTGGTAGGCGTATGGAGTATCTTTCAGAATACATTTCCTGTAAAGCATCAGGCTATTAGAATCTACTGTTGTTTTCAAGATGAAAGGCTAAGTTCCCGCCTAATCACCACCACTGAAGTTGATTTTGGTGGGCCCAAAATAAATCTCCAGAAGATTGCTTCTAATTTAGGCCATAATTTGGGAGGAAGGTTTGGCATAGCTTCAGAGCCATAGGTTAATGATGGAATAACCTTCTTTTTATAGAAGTCTCTGACTGGTATTGTCGAAAAGTGACCATATTTGATGTCAATGGTTTTCCCCTGGGGCGCCAGTTTTTTTGTTTTTTCATAAAGTACCTCCTGCATGGCTTTTTCTTTCAACGTACCATCTAAGATGACACCTAGGTACTTAAAGTTGCTGACTCTTTCCACTGTGACCGCACCCAGACGAAGAGAAGACTTTTCATTCCTTTTAGTTGAATTTTCAATTATCATCATTTTCGTTTTCTCTTGGTTTATGTCCAAATTGTTACTCGCCATGTATTGCTATAAGTTGTTTAGTTGCCGTTGCAGGCCTATTGGGGTCTGATCTAAAAGGATCACGTCGTCTGCGTATAGTAGGCGACTGATCTGTTCACCTCCAAGTTTTGGCAGAAATTATCGTATCGTCTTTTCTGATTCTTTAAGGTCGCCTAAGTACGTCCAAAACAGAGCCGGAGCCAGGGGGCATCCCTGTTTAACACCTCTGGCAGTGCTGACCTTTCCAGAAAGAGTCCCTTGTTGGTTCAAACGGACTTGCATAGTTGTGTTAGAATACAAGGCTTTAATGGGCTCCTGTATTTCATGTGGGCATTTCTAGGAGGAGAGTTGCAGCCATAATCTAGATCGATTGACTCGGCCAACGCCTGAGTAAGGTCGAAAAAGGCAACAAAAATTCTAGGGCTACCTTCTAAGACCTTGCTTTTCAAAGAGCTCATGATAAGTATGTTCACGTTCGTACCCATGTTCTTTTTAAACCCTGTCTGTAGGTGGTCTTCACAAGGGGCTTTGTTAGCCCATGCTGTAAAGTGTTGGAGAAGAAGAGACCCGAAGACTTTCTCTATAGGGTCTAAATGGGCAATTGGGCGATAGTTGGTTGGGTCAGCCCTATTTCCCTTTTTATAGATGGGAACTATCTTCACAGAGTTCCATGATGGTGGGATGGATTTAGAATCAGCACAGCGTCTGAAATCACACTTAAAAGAGATGATCAGGCTTCGGGGTGAGTTTTCAAATCGAGATTTGTTATACCATCCGGTCCTGGGGCACGCAATGGTTTTAATTTTCTTATTAGGTCCAAGATGTCGTCTTTGTTGTCCAACCGTATCCATGGGCTATCACATTTGCCTGTGTCCTCCTGAGAGACTTTTGGAGATTGGAAGAGGGTATTAAAGTAGGTCTCCCATGCTGATTCCCCAATTCCATTTTGTTGAGAGGGGAGAGCTCCTGGAGATGTTGAGTGCAAGAGAGACCAAAAGTCTCTAGCGTGATTGCTGTTTATAGCTTTAAGAATGCTTTAAGAATGTTCTCGGCATCTTGTTGATATAGTGTGGACCGATGGGCCCTCAACCACGCTTTTTAAGAGCTCTGTGCCACCTGGATAATGCTTAAAGTGTTCTTGGGTTCTAACTTTCATGCTTGTCTTCTGATTCTTCTTAGGTTCTTTTTTTCCGTCACCAGTTTGTTGTATACGTGCTTTTGTTTGGCTTGGGTGACTTTATCTTTCCTTGTGGGGCTTTGAAGGTATTTAGTAGTGGGATATAATCCACCATCACATAGCTTTCATGATTTTTTAGGACACTATAAGCCTCCGTTAGCGAACTAATGGCCCTTTCAGTCATTCTAAGCCGTGTTCCTTGGTTATTTAATTCAAGGTTGGTAATCATAGATGGATAGCTTAGAGTGCTTGAAGACCAAGTAGTTTGTTAAAGATTGTGGTCACTGGTAGGCGTCCTCACACGTCAAAAGATGTTATTTGTAGTAGTAGAGATCGTGTCAGAAAAATATGATCAATTGTTGATTGAGAGTCTGCTCGCTCCCAAGTCGGGGGTCAATTAGGGTCACTAAAAACTGAATCGAGATTAGAAAAAGATCTTGATTTCATTAACTTCATCCATTGACTAGCCCTTTGATTGATGGGTAGTTTCTTGAGTTTTCTTTTATTGACATTGATTTTGTCCTGAAAGTTGATGTTTAGATCACTGCATATTGAGATGTGGTCTGCTTGATGCGTTGCTTGAATCCAGTCAATTTCGGACTCGATCAAATTCATGAATTTTGTAGATTCAATGGCAGCAGGATTCCAGTAAACGCTGATAATAATTATCGGCTTTGTAGATGTTTTATTTTCCTCTGTATCGGTAGTTGACCAGTTTAACTTCACCATCAGCATGAATTGATTTTCTTTCAATTTTTGGATACACGTTAGGCCACGTCCATTACGGATTGCGATTAATAACCCTGCTGTAGGACGTCCTGTGATACCTTATTTGGCTGGAATTGTGTTGATCTCATAGCCATCCAGGAGAGGGCTTTGAATTAGCCAAGTCTCCTGGAGGCATATGGTATCGTAATCGCTCAGGTTTATGGTGCCTGGCACTGTTAGGTGGAGGAAGCCTCTTGTGTTACAAGAGCACATCTTTATTGCATCATGATCAGTTGCCAGTCAAAGGTTGCTCGTAGAGGTGTGGTCTTTGATCTCGAGTGGCTATTTTTGACATTGAATCTTTGAGGCTTTCTGGAGCCATGACCACATGGTCTGAAGTGAGTTGCTCAGTTGTGGTTTTATGCCGTTTGAAAATGTGACCTGCTTAATGTTCATGAACATGAATTGGTGAACTTCACAAATTAAATGTTGCTCCATGAGATTGTTTAGTGTTAGTTCTTGCATGTAGTTTTACATGGCACATAGGGTAATAGTTTTGGAGGGGTCAGCATGAGCTGTTATGCATCATTGATAAACAATACATGTATCAACTCAAATGGTATTGTGCAATGTTGCATTTGAATGGGAGGGATTAAGATCTAAGGGATCACTCTGAGTACTCCCTGTTCACTGGCAAGCTGTGTGGTCTGTTTGGATTTGTTGTCTTGCCTTGCAGTACAGATGTAAGTTAGTCGTTCATGCAGTTTGAACTCTTATGCGTCACTGATTAATGAAACATATATTAAGTAAAAATGTATTGTGTGATTTTGTGCTTTGGGGGGATGTTATTGAATATGGGGGATGACTGTTAGAATTGCATATTGCGATTGGTGCTCCAGCTTTTCCAGTGTGTTTAGTGATACACTTGGAAGGTGAAGTCTCTAAACACATGAATCCGATTTGGTCACATGATGTCTTTGCGTGAGGAGTGAAAAAGCTTTTGTTAAGAGAGGTAACATAAACCAATTTAATCAGCAAATAAGGCATTGCTTTACTTTTTACTATATTAGCTTTAATTCGACAAAAAAAATTCATAAACGCAATGCACAGGTAACAAAACCACAAATGCAACAACATTGTAATCACTTAACTCATAAATCACTTTCAATCAGAATGCTGAAATACAGCAATTGGCAGAATTCAATATGGAACTTTAGGTATAGATCTCTTTCCCACCTAAGGGAGACGTAATCCAGGTACTCTTCGCAACCCTCCCGTTTCTTAATTATGAGATATTGAGCCAACGGCTCTGGGCCCTGGAAAATGTCCTGCTGGGCCTTTTCCCCTGCTGCGCGCTTAATCACTTTCTTGGAAACAGATGTAGTCACTGAGGGATTTGACAAATACTCCCCCAAGCCCAGCAAACCCAAATAGCTTTTCACGTGAACAGCCCACACTAAAGTTCTCCTCCCTTGCTGGGACAAAACATCCATAACTGCCTCTTGTATTTACATAGATGATGATTGGACCACAGATGTGCCCAATAAAGGACCACGTGCAATTTACTGATTGTCTCAAGCCCCTCTAATCATGTTTCCAAAAGCACTGGGTAATTAGGGGAAGCAGTGGGCTGCCAAAGGATGTTGTTTAAGAATTTGGTCTCTGCCGCTATGAGGGGTTGGATCTCCACATGTCCCCAGAGTTCCGCCCCCTACAATGCTGCCTGCCATGCTTTCGTTTTACAGGCCTCCAACAAGACCTGCACCGCCCAATTCCCATGCTCATTGGTAAATCTGCTAAGCATCACGCTATACCTGATCAAGGTGAGATTGACCTTCTGAACTTGCATTTTCAAACTACATGACGCCATGACTCTCAAGCCTAAATAATCGTATGACTGGACTTGTTCAATCACACCATCTTCTAGGGAGAGAGACAGATGCTTCTGCTTCTTCTTGGGATTGCCATTGAAGATCATGGACTTAGTTTTACTAATATTCATGGAAAGCCCATACCTTTTGTTAAAAGCCACAAAATCTCCAATTGATTAAACACACCGGCAAGTGTCAGAGAAAGGAACACTGCATCATCTGCAAACAACAATGTAGGGAATTTGTCACCTGCTAGCAAAGGGGTGCCAGTCTGAACAGACAAGAGCCTCTTCAAAACTTCATTAATAAAGATACAGAATAGCTTAGGCGCCAGCACACAACCCTGCCTTCTGGATGTCAATATTGCGTAAAGTGCTTCCATCAGGACTCCAGCGGACGACTGCCAAATTCCCTGTATAGGCTCTGAATAGCTGAGAGCAAAGGACTAATTTCTAAAAAATGTCTATCAGTACTCTATCCCGGCCTGGAGCCTGCCCAGCTTTTGGCACCCTAGCGCATACTCCACTTGGGCATCAGTGAACATCAAAGGGGACAAAGATGGGACCAGAGCTGGAGCAAATCAATTCCTATTGGTACACAACTCCATCAAAGTCCCACAGTCCTCTCAGTAGAGGTCATCTTAGTAGCCCATTAGGCAAAGTGGCCACCAGACACAGTTATCACCTAAAATGGCCAAAATACATTATAACAATCTTGTCTTGCAAGTCTCAGTTTGGGCTCCATTGGGCTGTTTTAATGTTCGTCATTGGTTTTTATGTGTTTGTAGCCTGGGTCTAGGTCAAGTATTTTAAAATATAGCCAACCAACAATCTCTGCCTTAATGCCAGTAAGATGGAGGTTCTCCTCATTGGCACACCTGCACCCTCCTTTCCTGTCACTCTCTGGCCAGCCTCCTTTGGCCCTCTTACTGCTCCCACCTGTGAGGCTAAGAACCTCAGGGTCATATTTGACTCCATTCTCCTTTTCTCCTCACATATCAGACGTCTCTAAGAAGTCAATCTACCAACTGCACCTCCTCAGAGGTATTTTTACTTTCCTCTCCTTCTCCCAAAAGCTCACTGTGTCCAGTGCTCTGGTTCTCTCTAGGATGTACTACTGCAACAGCCTCTTTCTAAATCTGCCTGCTTCTACTCTCCGCCCTCTGCAATTCATCCAGAACAGAACTGCAAGTTTTGTCCTTGGCCTCAAGCCCAGGGATCATATCTCTCGAGCACTGAAATCTTTGCATTGGCTCCCAGTGGCTGCGAGGATTAAGTTGAAGACCCTCTGCATTGTCCACAAGGCATTCTGGGGCCTGAAGCCTAAATACCTCCAACTCTCTGTTCGTATATACCTTCCTAATTGAGCTCTTCGCTCCTCCACCTCCAACTCCCTCAAGGTCAGTCGCTCCTCCAAGCAACAAATTGGTGGTAGATCTCTTTCTTCGGCAGCGGCCTCCCTCTGGAACAGCTTCTCTGCCTCTCGGAAACTTGAGGAGGACCATCTCCGGTTCTGGAAGCACCTCAAGACCTTCCTCTTTGCTTCTGCCTTCTCGCTTCCTCTCCCCTGCTGACTTTCTGTCTGAAACTTCACTGGTCACCTGGCTACACTCTGATCTCGGGCCCAGGTACCTGTCCATCCGGTTGCACACTCCCACTGCCTCCTGGCAACCATTTCACTTGGGTCTGTATCTGTAACCCTACTGCTCCCCTACCTGCACTTTGGACACCTGCTGTCTGCACTTACCCTTCCACCTGTCACCCATTGGCTGCACTTCTTGTTAGTGTTTGATCCCATGTACAGCACTTCCCCCCTCCCCTTTCCCTTGCACTTGTCCCCTCCCCTCTCCCCTGCACTTGCACAATCTCAATGTCACTTGGCCTAGTAAGATTGTTGTCTATGTCCTCCCTCTGTCCCCTTCCCTTGCCTCATCGCGCCTTGAAATACTTGTGTTTAGGCGTGTTATAAATGCCATATCATATCATACGATAGTCAAAGATAGACAATCTTGAGAGTTTGGGCACCTAAATTCTTTTTAGAATAGCCACCATTGATGTCCACATATATTTAGTGGGCCCTGTGCTCCAGAAATATTGAAAATGAGGCAGAGTGCAGCCACCAGCGCTTCCTCCAACCCTATGCATGGTCACTAGATGCCAATTGTTAGTGTGTTATTCCCCAAAACAGAAGATTACAAAAAGAAGCAGGAAGACTCTTTTCTCTGGACCAGAGTATTAACATAAATCGCAAATCTAAAGAAATGTCCAGAGAGCAAGAATATTTTAACCACAAGGGTGTATCAAATTTTATTCCCCATGATACAAAAAATTAAGAAAAATCAGTTAATGACATATTATTTAGCATAAAAACTGGCTAAAATTCAGTCCATCACAACAACCATTCATAGTGCAGCATTCAAACCATACACAACACTCAGTGACATTCAACCAACCAACGGGAACTAAAAAACATGACAGGATTGATTAACATTGGGAGGTGGGATAACATTCCTCACGTCCCATCCAATTATTTTAATATTTGATTTTTTTCACAAAAGGCAATAGTACATTTTTTAAAAACAACAATCTATCGCGACGGTGGATCTAAGAAGCAAAGATGTTATGTAGATCACATCCCTGGAGAGTAAGCTCAACCGGTTTCGACGTAGAGTGTACTTTAGACAACGTCTTCATGAGGAGAAAATAGTCGTAAAAAGCTCATGTGTGGACCCGTACACGGCCAGAATGGAAAGACAAGATAAGGTAACTGCTGTCTAGTCCCAAAGGAAGTCACTAAGATCTGCAACTGGGATGACGCTGCTGTCGGCACCACTATACTGAGTAGTTATATTGGGTGGCCTGCTCGATGATCCAAGCAGCGAGGCAAGGTGTGTCAATAGAAATTAGCCTGGTTCAATGAATGCCAAAGCGGTGTTGGCGGCTATCGGTAACAGGATTGTCCGGCGCGGAAATGCACAATGGGCGTGCTCCAGAAACATTAACATTTTCTATTTTCATGGGACCAGCAGACTCATATGCAAGCCCCTGGCAAACCTCTTGGGCCCCAATCCTTTGCCACAAGATCCAGCAGACTCGACTAATCCAGCTGGACTATCCACAGGGCTACTGTGTCCAATGGAATTGCAATGTGGACAAAGTGTTCACTGGACAATGTTGGATTCTTCATGCAAGTGGCCATTCCAGGTTGCCTGGGACTGTCCAATGCATGATGGAAGGCCATATCCTGTGCTCATTGAATACTAGCCTTGGCTGTGGGTCTGGCCTATGAAGGGTCTGGGTTTGTGGATGAAGGCCATGCTCTTTTCAAAGTGCCATGCCACTGGCACTTTAGGTGTTTTGGGGGTTTAATGGGTAATAATGTTAGCCATATACAGATAAACAATACTAAGATTTCTGAATCCTGTTAACTCAGCTTCAACTTCTATTGTCTTTCAAACCACCTCAAATGTGCTAAATCTGCAAAAAATATGACTTTGCCAATAGCAGGTCCTCTTGTAACGTTTGTTACCAAAGACTAAACAGCATGAGTGTAGAAAAGGGGGATTGCTCAAGTAGTGGCAGAGATATGTGTATCTGTGAATGGCATGCTCCTACTATTAGATTTTGGCTACACCAGATGTCATTGTTTGTCACAGGCGAGGTATCTATAAGCAAAAAATCATCCGCATAGCTCACCCAGCTAATTTTCAATTTCCCTATCTTTGGGGAAACCAACCCTGATGATTCCAATGCTTTTCCTACTCCTGCAACATAAAGATTATACAGAGTGGGTCCAAGAATACACCCTTGCTTAATTCCATTCTCAATGGAGCATTCTCTAGAAAGAAGGCCATCTGAGTCTAATCTGATCTGCGTTTTAGAGTCATTATGCAATGATACTATAATACTTAATAGCCCCTTTGGCATTCCATAACTATCGAGCCTCTGCCACAGTAGGTTTCTATTTACACAATCAAATGCTTTGTTTAAATCCATGGATGCAACATAGATTGGTGCATCCAAAGATTTCCAGGCAGATGTCTGGAGACACTTTATCAGGAGTCCTCCACAGTCTGTTCCCATATTTCTGCGGAATCCTATTATTCTAGGATCAAGGATGTTCATCTCTTCAATCCAATCATTAATTCTTTCCAGTATAATGGCGGCAAATATTTTTGAATCTGCATCCATTATACTGATAGTACGATAATTCTCTGGATCTTCCCTTGAACCCCTTTTAAAGATTGGAACCATATATGATAATTTCCAAGAATCAGGAATGGTCTGTAAATCTATTATATCTTGAAATTGGATATGGAGAATCTTGGCCCAAAGGTGTGAGGAATGCTGCAGAACATTATTAGTTAGTTTGTTAGGTCCAGGGGCTCTAGAGGGGTTAGATTTATTTATCTTCTCCTGAATAATATCTATGGCGATGTCTAAGTCCCATTTCTCTATTTTTTGCGTATACTCTAAAGCATTTTCGGACGTATACATATGCTCAATATAGTTTATCCAAACATCTTCAGATATGGGATTTGTCATTTTTTTCCAATTCAGTTCTTCTTTATGGTTTATAAGGTCCCAAAAGGCCCTGGGGTTTTTCCCCTGCAGACTTTCTAGCATCTTTTCCCCATCTACCTGGGTAATACGAATGCGTTCAAGTTTTAACCAGTTGGTATACCTCTGTTTTAACTTCCTGATTTTTTCAACACCATTCATACAAAAATTAGGACTCTTAGTGATTTTCCTAATCCACCTTCTAAGTTCATTTTTTTTTCATTCTAATTTCTACAGAGTATGCATGCTTATGTTTTTTATTATGATTAATCTGTGATGTGAGGTTTGCCTCTAGCACTATTTTCAGATATTCAGGAAAGCCCTTTACAGAATATCTTTCAATCTTATCTTCTAACTTGCAGGTATTAAATTCAGTTAGCATACACATATTGAAATTATTCACCTTTTTTTCAGACCATCGCACATGATTCCCTCTATTGCTCACACTTAGATTCCTTAAATTTGTATCCCTCCTAATGAGATTTTTTGGTGGCCACTTTAGTTCTAACTTTAGCAACGAATGGTCACTCATTCTAGTTTCTTTCACTTGAAAGTTGTTTACTTTTCCAATGATATTAGCGGATAGAAAAATAAAATCAATCTCAGAGCTTACACCCCTAGCAGCCCATGTGGGTTTTTTGTTCTCCAATCGTTGTAACCCCCACCCTAAAGCCCAGCTCATCCACATTCCACCTTCCACTTTCTTCCTTTTGCCCTTTTCCACATTATGATGATCAAACTGAGAGCAATCCTGTATTTCCGCGTTATTCAGGTTGCAACTCGCATTGCAATCCCCAGCAAGTATAATACTGGCATCGCCATATTTACTAAACCATTCATTAAGATATGTATCTAGTTTAGCCAAAATTGTGATGAGATTGGAATCTGTGGTTCTATAAACATTCAATAGGATGAACATTTCTTCCTTGTCCCCCACTATTCGAGCCCACACTGTTCCAAGAATCTCACCATATATATCACACTTATCTTTATACTTTAGCATTCCAATTGCTTTTCTAACAAGAGTACTTATACCCCCTTACGGTCTTCCAAACAAACCTTTTTTAGCCAGAATGGAAGCAGTTACAAACCCATCCCATAATAGTTTCTCTGTAAGCCAAGTTTCTTGTATAAAAAGAAAATCTGACAATTTAAGGGACGCGCCAAAGACACTGTTGCCTATTAAATGTTTATTTCCCCTAGAATTCCAACTCAAAATTTTCAATATAGGATCGGGCCTAAAGTGGTTGGGTTAAAGCTCTTAATTTCGCAATTGAGTCCTCTAGGACCTCTGCTACTCTCCTCAAATTCAAGTTCTCACTTTTATCGATATGGTTTCCCTCGTGTCTTACAGATTTATCACGGTTCCACCGCAAGTCCCTTTTCTCTTCAGTCACTTCCTTTTGGTTTTCTCATATGCCTACATTATAACCATATTTATGAAGGCTATCCGACTCCTTCATTATGATGTTTCTAACCAATGGAGAGTAGATCACCAGTCTAACATAGTCATATCTCCACCCGTGTATAAAATCTACAAGTTGTATGTCCTCAGATGTTATTAGTCGTAATTCTGGGATTTCTTCAAATAATTCCAAGATTGTCCTCCTATTTAGAGAGGACGGCCCTCCCTCCTCAAACAAATATTGTATTATCAGCCCGGGTGCATTTGGGTATTTGGGTTTACGAAGTTTCAATACTCTCAATCCGTAATTTCCTCCCCCACCCCCACTTCACTTGTTCATCAAAGCTATACTGGTTTTCATTGTTATGGTATTCTTCACACTCTTCTAACCTCCCTCTTCCCCTTTCATGTTCACTTCCTATGTCTGTTCTCTTATTCCTTAGTTCTTCACTTGTAGTTCCTATAATGGGTTGTGGTTCACTCCAATTCTTTTCCTTCAATATCTCCCTTACTATATTCCTAACACTTTCGTCCACTGTCATTTTATCCTCTTCTTTTACGCTTTCTGACTTTCCATCCTTCTGTTTTTCATTACTACTTTCATACATTTGTCTTTCTCTACCTTTGTGGTATCTGTATTCCTCTTCTTTTTCCATATCACCACTAATTTATATTTATAATTTCTCGATATAAATATGCATTTTCATACACATTGTTTTAAAAGATGGTTCAAATTAAACTGTGCACAATTTTAAAAATGTGTATGGAAATTAAACTGCGTTGTGAGTGTGGTAAATACTGTGTGTGTTAAAACGGCTTAGTTTACAGTTGTAATTCTGTGAAAAGTACTACAAGATGAAACTGAATCTTGAATATATGTTCCCTTTAGGTCCCAAAGGAGTGCTGACCTATTTTCCAAATGCATGCTTTTGGAAAATTGGTAGGCTGAGGGCTTTTTATGAGTCAGCAGTCTCAGACCAGGCCTCTTACCCTGTAATCCAATTAGCTGAGAAACCTATTAAGAAGACTGCACCCACTTCAGTAAAGGCTCTCTTTGGAAAATAGCAAGAAATATATTGAATTAAACATTCAGAGTAAATTCAGTCCACAATCCCCTTTCAACTGATGAGGTCTGATTATATCAGCACTAAGCTTCAAAGACATGAGTTCCATGTGGATTTTTCCATTCTGAACTCTAACTAGACTTTAAAATAACATATGCCAGTTAATGGATGGCTTTGTCACAATTAATAGTTACGCTGAAATGGAACCTCAGTGTAAGTAATCAATAGAAAGAAAACCATACACATTTGTATGCCATAATATAGCCTACCAATAACACATTAAATAATTGTAGTAACTGTTATCATTTTTGCTTAGGGAATATTTGCATATGTGTGAATCTGAATTTGTGTGATTCTCAAAATCCATATACCAATACCAGGATATGTTTGTATCAAAGTTATGGAAGAAATATGGATTTGAGTCCACCAATGGACAGGACAATCCCTAATCACATGTCTAAATATGATGTACCTATCCAATTAGGTGTTTATTTTATCTAGGAGTATTATGTTCTTATCAGAACTGATAGGAAGGCCAAACCAATCAAAAGTACAATGTCAGATGACAATGTGTGGGAAAAATGTAGTCCCTATATATGACCAAAAGCATAGAAAGTAGAGAGTACTCTGGAATACTGAACATTCTGCAGACAGGAAAGTCCTGTCTGTGTTGAGGTGTGGGAATACTTTGAGATAATGGGATTAATCCCTGGGATGCCTTTTCCAGAAAAATTTGATGCTGTACTTTGCCTAGTAAAACCATATTCCCTGAAAAGGAAGGCAGAGGTCAGAAGACATTGCTGACTGGAAGAAGCTTCCTCAAGCTGAGAGATGCCTTGTTGGTTCTGTGCATTAAAAGACAAAATCAGAAGTGAGTATAAAAGCCCCAGTGCAATTAGATATATACTCCCAAAAGTGATTTCTCTGCTAGGCCAATTAATTGTTAGGATGCCTGGGAATTCACTAGGGGAACATATTTAAAAAAGGATGATGTAATGTGTTTAATGAAAATTGTGCATTGTCTTTTGACAATTGCCAAATTTAAAAAAAGGGGTTTTCACAAGTGAATTTCAAAACTGGAATTGTGAACTGTTCCTTGCTTCAGAGTTCACAGAGGATAATTAGACCTTTGGCCGTGAAAGCCATACTTATATAAAAAGAGACACTTGATTCTAGTGGGATGGACGTGAGTTAACGTTTCCCATTTCAGGAAAATGATGCAATTTATAATGACCATTGAGTTATTCTTATCACATTGAGCAGGTGAGAGTGGACCCTTATAATGTGCACATTATTAACAGACTGTACTCTCGAAAAGGAAAGTGGAGCGTCCCATAAACTCTATAACCAAGCCAATAGATTCTTAACTTATCCCACCACTGTTTGTAATGTAAAAAATCTATGTATATGTAGTTTTAATATATATATGAATGGATCGATGTGTGTTCTGTAAACTAGCAGGATCATTACAAGCAGGTTATGTAGACAAACTTCTTGTAAATAGCATAAGTTTGTTGATAAATTCCTGTCCATGACATTTGTTTTTGATTTATAATTTTAATGCAATTGAGTGTGAAGCTCAAACACAGCCTGTTTCTTGCACAAGAATTTTAGGGTGAGACTGTTTACTGGCGTTGTTAAATCAAAGGTCCCAGCTCTGAAAAGTGAATGGTAAAGTTAATATATATTCTAGAAATCAAATAAATTACCTTACGTGTGCCCCTATAGTACCTGGGAGTGATTAATTACAAGGTTAGACTTCCAGAATGGCAGAGGGACATACAACTGAAAACTGTCTTGACAATGGTGCAAGCCTTTCTCTAACTGTATAGTTAAGAGCATGAATGATGATAGGTCAGGGCACTACCTCGTCCTACCTGTTACTACTGGTTTAAAAACTTCCCATTGGATATAAGCCATAAAGTATGATGAGATTGCCATACCCTGAAAGATCTCTTTGAAAAGCTCTATTGCACAATGATTCAAAACCAAGACTAGGTCTTCAGTGTTTCTAGGTAATCTGAATTAGGTCTGGGAAAGCCTTAAAGCACTACTCCCACATATTTGCTTGGACAGTGCAAATAATTGTTCAATATTGCTCAAGCTAATGGAGCCTTTGTAGAGATGGCTCACAAGTGGATTTGAGCCATATCTGTAAATGTCTAATTCAACTCATAACTGACTAAAAATGGTTCTATCCAATTTGAGCCAAAAGGTCACTATGACTTGAATTAGGTTAAAGCTTTTTTGAAGGATAGACATATATTTCAATGAGATTAGTCTTTTTGGAGCCATATGAAACTATTGGTTTGAACCCAGTTGAGTAGGATCGATTTACTAAGATAGCCAAAAAAAGAAGCAGTGTCACAAAAAACGTCGGTAACTCCATCACAAATACCTTTTTTGATTCTACAACACAGCTGTTAGCTTGGTCCAAAGAACTACTGGCCTGCTTAACACAGATGGGAAAGAAAGTACTGGCCCCACTTTAATGGCTTTGGCAACAGTGATGGGGAATCTTGTGATTGCAGTAGAAAAAGGAAAGGATATCTCTGTGCAGCACATTAAGAGGAATAGGGTCATATGTTCCGATCCTAAGTGGGTGGTGGGGACTTCAGAAATGTTCATGCCTAAGAGACACTGAACAAGGGATTAGGGGCCTCAACCAAGACCTTTCCAAATACTGCCCCCTTGGGTGCAAGATGTAAAAGTACATTATGTATGCTGCCCAAGCAGAGGCAGCTCACTTATACCTGCAGCCGTTCAAGGGTGTGGAAGACAGGCCAAAGATTGTTGGTGGGCTTCAAGTATTTGACCATCACATAAACAAAACACAGAACAACAGAATGCTCACATTACCCAATTTTGGTTCAAAGCTGAAATGAGAGAATGAAATACGAGAGTAAAATGAGATCTATTAGCTGCCCCATATTTGAGAAAGGATCTGTTAGCAACCACATTGATTATAGTTGATAAACCTAGGTGAATGGTCAAATATAAAGAAACTGAATGCAATATGGAAATCAGATGTTAGCACCCAGGTTGACCTGCTGGCCAATCAGTATGCCAGAAACTCAGGTGGCATCCCCTAATAAATACCTGAACTCTCTGCCAACTGCCTGCACCTATCCCCAGGTCCTCCATGTTTTTTTTTCGAATAGCTGGTGCCAAAGCTTCCTTCCCCTCGAGCCCCATGAACAGCCTCTCACTCGAGTACTGCAAACCAGACACTCTCTGATTTACCTTCTTGTTTCCCAGGCATTAAAACTGAAACAGGACCACACCCATTTGCTATTTACAATGGAGGCCATTTTTCAAAGACTGCTTACTTAAAAAAAAAATGAAATGTAAAAAGGAAAAATCTGTCAGCAAAATGGAAGAAGCTCTGGGGTGCTAATAGCTGTTGCCCCACTATTAAGATATGAACAGAGTGAGTAATGACCCTTTGCCCATGCAGAGGCTGGGCTACACTCAGGCAGAGTCTTAGCTCAGCTGGCAGGCCGTTGCCAAATCTATTCTTCCCTAAAACATGAATGTGATACCCTAAATGACCATCATTAACTTACTGTGAAAAAAGGATTGGAGCAGTTCTAATGGGTCAGTGCTTAGCCAAGAAAGAACAATATAAATTTGAGTATGACAGTTACCAGGAGACCAATTAGGTGGGCCAGATTAGATTAAGATCAGAGGCAAAGTACATACAGAGTAGTATGCTACCAGTAACAGAGTCAGTACTAGGAAACCATTGGTGTTGACATGGTATTTTCTGAAATGCATTTGAAAAAATAGTAAGTATGGTGAATCCATTTGTAATTAAACCACATAACCTGGTAAAGTACCAGGCCCTAATGAAGAACACCTGGTTTCAGTGGGAATTTAGGGACACAAAGTAAATGTCTAAACTAGGTGAAAAATACAGAAGGTTTAAAACTCAGAGGTGATTGGGAACATTCACTCAGAGAATAAAAATCTAACAGAAATGAATATCAAATATTTTGCTGAAGATCAATGGGCTTCTCTGATTGTAGCTGTTAATGCTATAAAATCTAGCAATATCTGGAAGATTGTTTTATTTAGATCTTCAGGTAGTAATAGAACTCTTCAGTCAAGTATTCCCAAAATAGTATTTTTTGACCATTTTAGCATACCATATAGAGGATAGGGCACAGTTCAAAGTGACTTGCAGAACTAGCATAGCATACCCATGAGAACATATGAATAGATTTTGCTTTACAGTGAGTCAAGTAGAAATGACAGTATTTTCTCAACAAACTGTGAAAGTCCCTAGGCCCAATATAATGCCAATTGAATGATTTAACTAAGAACCTAATATCGGGGGAATGACTCCTCCATAACACCCTGGTCCACACACCCTCTATTCCATACCCTACCAGAGACTCTGTGATCTGCTCCTCGTTGTTTCCTCTTCTGGTTGCTTGTAGATCACTTGATGCTGATTGCCCACCCTCACCCTCCACTGTTGTTCCCCACTCCCTTTCTATCTACTTCCCGCACTGTGTTCTTCTCCCTATGATGGTAAAGCTCTCTGTTGCTTTGCAAAGCTAGGTCAATGCTCAATAAATACCATACTCACAATAAAACTAATAATAAAAGGGCAACATACCTTACGTTACTTCTAAATTAAATGTGTTTACAAAAGGTGCCTAGGACATGGCAAAACATCAACATTGCCCATCTTCATACAAAAGGAAGCATAAATCAGCCAGTAGACTACCCTCCTATTTCCCTCCTGAATTTCACCGGGACAATCTATGGAAATCCACTTCTGAACCGATTAGAGAACTCCTTGGAGTGATATATGGTCATAAATCACTTACCAAAAGTATTTTGTCCTAAGGAAAGAGTGTGAGTATAGTGTGTTGTTTATGGATCTCAAGATAGCATTCTACAGAGTAACATGAGGGCCATTTTGTAAATACTAAATGTCTTACAACTTACCTCTCCCTCTTCTAAGAGCAATCATAGAACCTGTAATATCAACAATGCATCTGAGAGCTTGAGTTTGGGGCGGGACAACAAACACAACTTAAGGCAACATCCCAAATGTATTCTGCATACATATTAATGGCATAGCAGAAAAAAATCCTTCTTTACCCCTTGATGTGCTTATTCTTAATGGTGGTGAGCTTAGCTTTCTGCTTTTCACAGTTGATTCTTCTTTAGCATCTAAAATAAATAGTCTGTAGTCGAATTGCAAAAATGTAGAATAATGAATGTTGAATAATGAAAATGTCTATAATTATGGTGCAAATTGAAGAAGTAAATTGCTTTGATTGCCTTGGTAACCAGCTATACTAAGATGTTAGTTAGAAAAAGCAAATTCTTAAGAGTAACATCACTCTGGCAAAGTTTACGTTCGGAAGCCCTGAGGTTTGAAAATTCATTTGGCAATAAAGCAATTAAATCAACAGTGGAAATTTATTAAAAGCAGGGAGTGTCGGCCTTCATAAAATATGGAGGAGAGTTGGGGGGCTACAACAGTGCTCCACATTTGGTAAATACAGAGAAGAGGATTCAGCTTTGAACTTTGAGTCAGCCATGATGAGTGTAGAGTTTGTTGCAAACCTTAAACCCCACCAATACTGGATACGAGTTTGGACCAACTGTTTGTTACCAAAGAACTGTGGCATACTGTCTGAAGCACACACACCTGAAGGTGGTTATAACTGACCTTAGGTCAAACCTGTGGGGAAAATGTGTGAATTGCTCAGCTTTCTATTTATATGGACAGAACAATCCAATATTAATCACTGGGCACCTTCCACACTAAATGAAGCCCATGCATCTTGGTTGACTGAAGAATGTTTGAAAGGGTGCCATGATTACTTCCAATTCCATGCATGCTTTATGAGCAACATAGTTGGAGGGTATGGAAGTTACCTAGATGTTGTTGAACTTATCCAATTGAGGATTCTAGATATTAAGCCAAATTGGAGATCCTTCCTTTGGCTACAGCTACAAGGACATAGAACTCATCATCTACTGATAACTGCCCCCCTCCTGCAAGTATGAACAAATGTTGGCATTGTTTGTTCATGTTCCCACTTTACAATGATATATGTAGTCTAAAATTATACTGTACTTCAAAATATAAGACATTAGAAATTGAAATAATGCTAAATTGTTAAGCATATACACTGGACACACTTCAGTCATTTTCACACTTACCAAATATTTTGGCAAGCAATGCTCATAGAGAAAGACATTTCTTAAGTATGTAAAATACATTTTATAAATTGTACACCTTTCATAAAGGACTCAGTTTTAAAGTGATGAATTTTGATTGGTATGAGTTATCTAAAATGTGATATGTTTTAATTTGGCTCAATTGTAAAGTTTGATGCTGTTGAAATTAAATGTATGCAATGTATAATTTGTTGCTTTTGCTTTTATGACAAATCTTCCACTAAAACTGATGAGGATGATGAAAACAGCTTAATAGTGAACATTCTGCAGCACCCACCACAATGGAAGATGTCTACAATTAGCTACTGAAAAAGGTCATTGATCGGTTAAGGGAGACCAAAGCGGGGGCAATGTTATATCAACAGAACTCTTGCCATAACCCACAAGTGCATCAACCACATAGCCCCACCCTACCTCTTTCAGAGAGTAAACAGATCCCTCGCTTCCAGACTAACAAGAACACAGTAAACCAACCAAGTTATAGTTCCGAAAGTGAAACCAGTCATAGGGGGCAGCGCAAGCTTCCCATTCATTGCCGCTAAGCAATCAAACTCCCTGCCACTCTCCCTCAGAGCAGAACCATCACACCTCGCTTTTCAAAAAGCAATCAAAACATGGCTATTTGTCTGAACCTGTATGCTGTACAGCCTTCACCTGTACCTTGTAATCTCTCAATATGTAAGCACATCATGGAAGATCCCTGTAACTAAGTCGTTATCCATGCAACAGTGCCACGATGCTGCCAGGCTGCTTGTGCGCTTTATAAATTCAAAAAATAAATAAATAAAATTGAATGATTTATCTTGGCAGGACTAGAACAAAAGTGTATTCTGTCCTTTCAGAATAGTGACCGGGTGCCTAGTTTAGTTTCAGTTCCAGCTGGAGTCCCTTCTGGTGATGCAGCCTGCCGTGTGGACGCATCTTTTTTTTTGCATTGAAGCAGGCCCTGCTGCCTAAACAAAATGCTTCACAGGCTACCTGACTAGGAGTAGATCAGGTTTGATTATGAGCACTCCACCAAGTGACATTCCACTTGCGCAGATTGACTAACTCCTTGGACTTTTTGTCTGCCATTTGGAAACTGATGCTTATTGTTTACTGTTCCTGTAGATAGACTGGCTGAAAGGGAGGAAGAGTGGAGATGCTTCACAATGAACATGTCAGGAAAAGCTTGAAAACTAGGAGATGTTGATCATGTACAGTCCTTCGCAAATTTACATTTTCTTTTACTCACAGAGACATGGACAGTCAGATGAGAAGTGTTGGAGGGCTTTGTGGGCATTCGAGAAAACAGCAAGGAAAGGTCCAGTGAGGAAGGCAAATAAATGTTTATCCTGGTTTCCATGAGGTTTAGGAGCAACCTGACAGTGGTCCCTGTTGCTTGTTGGAACATTTGGCATGGAAAGGGAATGTGCTCCATGAAGAGGGACAAGGGGTCTCATTTGACCACTGAAATGCTGATGGGTGGGACTTGCACCTGATATATGATATGCAGGTGCACACAAAATTAGCCAACCCAATAACTCGACAAACAAATCTTCAACTCCTAGTAGCAGGGTTGGTCCCCAGCACTCAACAACGAGCCTGAAAAAAATCTCTTTTTAATTAGTAATTATAGAACATGAAATATATTTCCAAAAGGGTCAAATGTAGATTCACTTCACTTACTTCCACAATTTTAACAAAAGTATAACAAAATACAATGTTTTTTGCATAAGATTTTTCAAAGGAAATATATTTTAACAATTACGTGCTACAAAATCCTTCAACAAAATGTTTACAAAACATGATCTATACATGTATATTTCAATACTCTAATTATCACCAACCCAGATGGGATCTGTATTTTTAGTCATACGTATTCTTCATCTGTGACATTTTCCACAATATTTTCTACTATTTAATAGAATTCATTTATTATAATATCAAATAAATTAAGAGAAGAATCCACATTAGACTGCCTTCTCATCATACTAACCTGATACCGCAGAAAACATTGTTCTACTACTTTCCAAATTTAAGGAATATTTCCACTCACCAAAATAACACATTCTGCAAAAAAGGAAGACAAATAAAATATATTGCTTACTGTTCAAAAAAAGTCCTCAGACGTGACTAGTTATATATTCAATGATGTTCCAACCAAACCCCTTTAAGTAAATCAGTCACAAAGTCTTATAATACTTCAACTCAAAAAGCCAGAATCACATTATGACAAATAGCAGCGTATTAACTCTTACCTTATCTATACAGCTTTAGCGCAACTTATTGAAGCAATTTGCAAATCACAGCAAAGATGCCAATCTTACATTAGTGTTGGCTTTAAATACCTTTATTACCAGCACAGACACTGTTGAGATGCCACTCTTGAGATGTCATCACCTAGAATCTTACCTAATTCAGATTCCCATAAATGACAGCATAAATGACAGCACCATTTTGAAGTGTATTTATTTTTTTGAGCAAACCATTTCTTTTAAGTTAACTTTGCTGCTACCTTACATTATTTGCAATTGCAAGTTCAAATAAAGTTAAGAATTATCAAGGCCAAATCAAAGAAAGGATTTTTTTTAGGCCGAAATATGTAGTGTTAGACACGACATATAAAAATCAAAGACCAATACAGGGGCTATCTAGGAATGGCTCCAATCCGTACAAATACCTTCATTTTCAATTTAGATAAGGGTCTATTATCTGTTTTCATGAAAAATGTATCATAATATACAACTCTAGACATATAGCATTAAATGTTAACCAAAAGATGTGTATTTTTAATCATCAAAGAAAACAAAAAAAATGCAATCTAGATGAATTCCTCTGAGTGTCATAGAGTTCAATTGTTTAATCCATAATATTTCTCTTTGTGGAAGACTTTGAGTTAAATTACCTACTCTTTGAGATTATCACTTGGTCCAAATTGCATGCACTTTTTCCAAAAAGTGTGTTGGATCGGTGAAGAATGGTTACTTGTACGAATGTTCAATTTGTGTTCACAACATCTGATTTTTACCTTTTTTGTTGTCATACCAACATAAAAGAGACCACAAGGGAATGTAATACCATATATGGCATTCTTAGTATCACAAGATGAGGTGTGGGACGATAGTATAGCCTTTTCATATAAGGATGTTCGATTACATTGCCTTTGATAATGTTTTACACATTATATAATTCATACAAGGAATCATACCTTTATATTCCTTATTTCCTGTAGTTTAATCACTGAACATTGCATGTACCAAAGAATTGTAATGGTAATTTCTTTTTTTATGCAAAGACAGTTCCCTAAAATAATTGTGCAACTCTGGATAGGAAATGTAAAACCTTCCAGTTTATCATTATGCATTTCTTAATTTGTTTACTCTGCTGTGAAAACATTGTTACATAAACTAAGCAGCTTTCAAAGCCTAGTCTTCCAATAATTATTTTTGAGAAATTCTGCCTAGCTCCCATACAGCTTGAGTTAAGATTCCTTCGTCATCATTTCGTCTCTTAAATTGCATATTGCGTTCTTGTATTTTTACACAAAGTTCTTTCTTATCAGATATAACCCAGTTATATTGTATGAGCGGACTACACGGTATACTTTGTTTCAAATGTACCATATGAAAACTGTTACTCATTAAAATGTTTTTGCAGTCAGTGGGTTTTTTGTAAATGGTTGTCTGAAGGTTGTTCTCTTGGACATGCAATTTCACATATAAATAATGTATGTCACTTGTACTCTTTACAGTAGTAAATGTAACATGAGGATGAATGTTATTCAACAATTCAAATATGCTTAACTACAATTCTGTACCCTTCCAAATACAAAACATGTAATCGATAAATCTTTTGTAAAATGTATCTTTAAATTGTTTGTTGTACATGACATGTTTGTATACAAGATAACATATAAAGGTACAGGCATAGCTGGGGTGTCATTTTGGCCCCCATAGATGTTTCTGAGATATGTAGGAAGAGCTTATCATGAAAATGGAAGAAATTATTATTAAGAACAAGTTTCAACTGGGATAATACAAATATCATATTTGACGATAAGTTTTCAGATTTTAACAAATGCCATTACATAGCCTCAATCCTATCAAGGTGTAAAATAGAGGTATAGAGGCTGACTACATCCATGGTAAAAAAAAAAACATATGCACCATTCAATTTTTCCATTTGTTTCAACTATCTTACAAAATGTCCTGTGTCTTTTAAATAGACGTCCGTTTGTTGAATGAAAGGTTGTAAACCACTGATCACTTCTGGAATGGTGAAAATGTATTCTAGTATCGAAATATGAATGTATCAATCATGTTAGTAGTACATTTGAAAATATTGTTAAACACAAGAGAAGTGAATCTACATTTGACCGTCTTGGACATATATTTTATGTACAACAATTAATTAAATAAAATAGCTTTTTTCAAAGCTCATAGAGTGTGGGGGACCAACTCTGGTACTATGAGTTGAAGATATATTTGTTTGTCTACTTGCATCTAGCCATCAGCCCTGTGCTTCCATGTTGTGATTGGGACAATGATGAGGAGGATGAGGCTTTTCCTATTTCTACAGCACCCCAAATAGCATCAGCGAGACCTGTGAGGGGTTGGTATCCTTGAAGATCTCAGCAGTGTTTGGGCACAGCCCTAATGGCAGGATGTTTTCCGAACCTGCAGCACCAAAGAAGTGCTGAAAGAAACTAGGTGCTCACAGATTAAATTCTTCTATGACCAGGTGCAGCTCTTGACATGTAATTTATGTCTGATCATGCAAGCCACTCTTTTAGTGTAATGTTTATTGAGCAATAGGCCTAGCCTTCTATGTCAATGTGCTAACGTAGACTGAATGTAGTTTAATATTTGGATGAGCACCAAATGTACTAATAATAAAAAACAAAGATTAGAAGGCACTGTGAAGAACTACAAATGCAGTCTTTTCTGTAGTTTACAAGGAATGGATGCTGTCAGCAGAAAGCTCTGTTGGACTGATTCCTAGTGCCAAATGATGGTGTCCTTGGCTAATATATTTACACATGAAGGGTGCTGCCTACTGAATACTTTTGTTGGAACCATTCCTAGTGGCGAATGTTGATTGTTTCCTTTGCTTACAAGAATAATGATTTGTTTCAGTGATATTTTTGCTTAGAAAGATTTATAGTGCTGGATGAATGTTGCCGATTGTAGCCATGGATCAGTAAATGACCAAAGGGTATAAATAAATCCGTCTTGGAGGTATTGGACACAGCTGTTTGGTGCAGCAGAGCTAGCAGAAAGACCAAGCGATAGATGCACATGGCTGGAAGGAGAAAGAGGGCAGTGGGGCTTTCTAGTTGGGAGAGGCCAACTCCCTCTTTTCTTTTACTGGATTTTAAAGCCACAAAGCTGGATTCTGGCTATTTTAAAGCATTCTGAGCTCCTATTGTACTCTGCCTATTGACTTTACTATACCAAAGATAGACTCTTTGTAATATCTAAATAGATATTTCCTCCTCAGTTCTAAGGGCACACTGCAAATGTTTTTGGAAATGTCTGCTCTACACCATCTTCCTGTATAAAAGTTAACACTTATAGCCCCTCTGTTAAAATTATTAATGGAATTAAATGTACCCTTAAAAGTAATCAAGCAGCCGAAAAACCTAACTTTGATGAAACAAACTACATGTCCCAGAATCATAGAAGGAATGAGTTCAGGAAAAGCCAAGAGGCGAACACTTTCCGTAGTGAAACAAGTGAATGTATTTATAACGCACCAAGACACAGGTATAAAGGTCCAAACCACATAAAAAGCAGTCACAAACATGACAAATACAAAGGCATTGCAATATAGCATACAAACCAGCAAACATTATATGGCATGAGCCTCAAAGGAAGATACAAAAGCAAGAAAAGCAACCAAATCAAAACAGAATGAAAGGCAGGATGTAGTACTATTGCAAGAACTCCATACTATCTAAGGTACATACAACTTGTCTAAAACAATTCTCACATTGGAAATAGAAGGACAACTCCTCCATGACTTATATCGGGTCAGAAACAAAGGCAGGTTATTCCGACCACTGCTTACGACAATACAGTCAGAATTATTCTCTATGAATCAGTCCTTAATTTGTGTCCTTTGTCAAAATCTAAGGTCCTGCACTCTAATACAACCTTCCCCCAATCTTGCTTGTAACCAAAACAGGACCTTTCCAGGGGCTCACTGGATTCCCATTGTTCAGGTTTTCCTACATGAGTTAATATAAAGTTTCTATTATCCATAATGCATCCTTTAAAATTGGCATCCTGAACATCCGGAAAACTGAACTTCCACATGTGGATATCCTTCCCTGCAATGGTAGCCCTAGAATTCCGGTATGGATAAGAATATCACCAGTCCGTTTTCCCATTGTTTTCAAAGCGCTCAAAGATGGTGATGATGTTATTTCAGTAAAGCCTCCACAGCAAGTGCCTGATAAACACTGGCAGCACTGCCTGCCCTAATATGGTTGATAGGGTTGACCAGGTTGGTCTGGCAAGTATCATCCATCACGGGGGGGTGTATCTGGGTAGTGTAAAGATATGTTTCACACTGCTTATCCACCTTAACAGGAAGTACTTGTATTACAACCTTATCAAAAGATTCTACCCAAAGACTAAAATCCATAATGTTTTGACACAAGTTAAAATTGCCAAAAATCCTCCCCTATGTTCAGACGTCACTGTCTGTCACCTCCCTTGTTTATTCTCCTACCAGGCCCTCTTTTCTATTATTGCACTTGCGCGCACTGAATTGCCTCATGACCTAGTAATGATGTTACTCTATATTCATCCCCTGTTCGTCCCCTACCTGTACTTCCTCTCCCCCACCATCATTTCTATTATTGAATTTGCACACTCTGAATGCCTCAACAGCTAATAGGAGTGTTATTGTTCTGTTTTTTCTCCCCTGTACCTTTCTTTTGTCTTGATGTGCTTTGAAACACTATTTTGCTGTATAGGCACATTACAGATAACCAATAAATAACATTTTAAAAAGTCTTGTTTAAACCCGTCCACCTAAACTGTGAAGTTGTCAATAGTCCAGTAGCCTCAGATATAAGTGTGGCAGTGTTTCCTGAAGCTGACATAGTGGCACTACAGCTTCTGGATAATCACGTGGGTAGAAAAGCTGTGAGTCAAGCAGGGAAAGGGGAGCTAGGTGCTTGTCAAGAACATTAACAAAGTTAACCTGTTATGCTGAAGACTGCTGAAGCTGAAAGAGAGTCTGTCTTGTTGGCAGAGGCAGACTATTCTTATGCCAGTCAGACAGATTGAAGAGGCAGAGAGGCTGCTCCCTTTTTTGAAGGGAAGAGTGTCTTTCCTACCTGGAGAGGTTGACGTGTCTTTTCAGACTTTGCCTGATAACTTAGAAATACAAAGCAGTGGTAGGAGTATCTGAACTGTGGTGGTATATAAAGCTGTCAGCAGATGCCACATTGAAGTGGTTTGAAGTAGTGGCATACTGTGGGAGAAAGGTGACTGTTCTCATATAACAACAGTATAACTGTGGTTGTTAAAAGGGAAGCAGCAACCCAAAGAGAAGCATCCTGACAAATCCACCAAATGTGTTGCAGAAGCTCTAACCAGTTGTAAAGTTGTAGATGAAGAAGTCATACACTTATTATATTGATCAGTGGCAAATTATCTTGAAGAGAAGATATCCAGGATATCCAGGATGAATTTTTGTTTGACTTGGAACTGATAAGAGCTGGTTCAAGACTTTCCTTTTCCTTTGAAGATTTTTGAAGCTGACTTTAATACCTGGAGAAAGGATTGTACCCAGGACCAGTGAAGGACTACCAAATATTGTTCAATTATTGTTTAATATCTTCTGCTGCTTTATCATTTTCTTCAAATGCTTGTTTAGAGCGAGGGCCAGTTTTCCCATGCTAGAGATTGTTCCCTTAGCTTTTAAACTAAGTAGGGATTTCCTCAGCAGGGAAAGCAAGGCTTTATTTGCAACTTTTATTTAATAAAATGTTTAACTTTGAGAAAACTACAAGCAGTTGTCTGCCTCACATTACTTACCCCTCACAATATTTCCAAGCATTCAAACCTGTGCAGCCATCATCTCTCTATCCTCTACAGTTAGAAAGTATGAGCGGTGTTTTCTTTACCCTTCATTTGATATTACCTTGATAAAGGTACTGAGGAATTGATTGAGGCAGATGCTTCTACGAGGTTGCCTAACATGATTTGGTGAGGCAAGGGCTAAATTGCCTAGCATGATTTGTGAGGTTGCCTATCAGGACCTGGTGAGGCAGGTAGCTGGTTTTAAGGTGATTATGATTTCTTGGAGAAGGTTTATTAGTCTAAGTCTTGATTTAAGGTAGAGGCAATGACAATGGGCCTCATTACGACCCAGGCGGTAAGTTACCGCCTGGGTCGTACCTTAACCACCATGGCGTAAACTACGTTTACGCCATGGTGGTTGGCGGACTTACAGCCACATTCCGAGGTTGGCGGGGCGGTAAGTCCCCAATCCCCATTTACCCTTCCCCATTCCCATTTTTGCCCCATAGGGCATAATGGGAGTGGGGAAGGCGTTAATTACGCCACTGTCAATTACGGTGGCGTAATTAACAACAAGGTCCCTTAGGATTGCTAAAAGCAGGTGTTAAATCCTCCATGGCGCTAAGGGATCTCGGAATCAGGCGGTAAGGGTCGGCGCTGTTTACGCCGCCGTAAACCCCTTACCGCCTGGGTCGTAATGAGGCCCAATGAATTCAGTTTTTTCATGAATGGCTTTGTCCATTTTAAGTGTGTTGCATATAGTGACAATAATTATAGCAGTGTTTCTTTATTCTAAAATTCTTATAATTAAAAGATGTACTTTCTTACATAAGAGTTTAAGAAGCATGCATTGAGTATTCATTATTGAGTGCGTAGCACTTGAACGCGAACTTGAAGAATGGGGCACCTATCTAAATACAGTGTGTGTTGATCTGTAATATATGGTACATGACTTTTGATACACATAAGTAGGGTTACTGGATGGTGTCAGTAGTGGACTATCAAAGTGAATATATGTGACATTGGTAAATCCCTCCTGTGCGCGTGCACCTGTAGCAGCCACCCACTGCAGGGGGTTGATTGCCTGCTCTAATTATGGATGCACAGTGACAGGTATATGTTTTTCCCTACCGCTACCTGTTGCACATTACCTGCTGGGGGAGGGATCTTCAATACACCCCTTAGGGCAGAGAAAGTCTCTGGAGGTAGGAGTGACAAAATCATGCCAGGCTAGTGGAGGAGTATCAACAATAAGGTTGTAAAGAGGATCAAAAGTGAACACAGTCTAGTTACCATAATTATTACTGCCCCACCCAGGACCTGGGAAGGACATAAAGGCTGAGGAAGGGTATGCCTTGGCTATAGTGCAGTCACCTGGCTTAGTTCTATTGGGAGTGAGGGACTGGCTATTCTAGCATTGTCCAGAGACAGCATGGCATCTACCTTCCATCTGTAGGAGGTGATTCTTTTGGACACTTCCTCATTGAGCAAGGTTGTTTATGTGTTCAACCCTGGGACTTATTTTGGAATAGGAGCCATGCTCTGGCACTTTTGGCTATGTTGTTAGCCATGCTTGTTCTGCTACTTACATTGCTGACTGTGTTCCAACCACCCCTTACAATATCAGTGCTTTTGATGTGTACATTGATTATATTTGTCCTGTTTTGTGCAGCGATAAACACTGTTTCAGGCTACTGCGTGACACTTTTAAATATTGGATTGTTGCCTATGCTCCACTTTATAGTTGTCTCAATTCTATGACTGTTTTCCCAACATCATAAGGCATAATTGATTTCAAATGCAGGATTTGGGTAAACGTTCTTACATTTCTGAAAGCTTGCTTACTATGCATAACCAGATGGTGTCTGCCTTATTGCAGATACCCAAAAGTATAATTACAAAGATTCCATAACTGTGCAGTTACAAAATACAGCTAGAGGGATTTCTCTCATAGGCAACATGGGTCTCTTGTAGCACAGACCTTTTGGGTCTCTTGTAGCACAGACCTGTGGCATCAGACACTTCACCATCTCCTCTCTTTAGCATGCAGTTTTGTTGAATTCACTGGGCGAACATCTTATTAAATAAAACCTTTTTCACATGTTAACAATAATGACAGTATCTAAACTGTGTTATGATGTTATGAAAGGACTTCCTGCTCCCAGCCCTCCTGCTACACAATGCCAGCAGGCCAGCTAAGACAACAAGAGGACACTGACACATATTGTTTAATATGTTCTGCACTTCATATACATGATGTGATGAATCAAACCACTATGTCCCACTCTTTCAAGTCGGGCACCAACAAAAGTAGCGAAAATGGCTGAAGAGATGAATTTCAAGTGTAGGAACTCCTTTCTGCCTTTGCTCAATGGATCTGAAATATAGAAGAAAGTTCAAATTAGAGAGGTGAGGAAATTGCCAAAGGTCCTATATAACAGGAGAATGTTTGTGCATCAAACTAGATCATGGAGACTGTTGTCACATATTATGAAAGCCAAAGACTTCTTATTTTGGGTATATTGATGGCTAGAGGTAGCACAAGCAGACTACATTTAGAGATGTCTAATCAGGAATTAAGCAAACTTAATTCTTGGGGCTTTTGAGGCGGTGAGCTAGACCAAGTCTCCTTCATTTCACTGGAGGCAATGTATAAGATGGTCACATAGGGTGGGTGCCACCACCTGCCTCATGATGCTGAGAGAAGAGGGTGCTCTTTGGCAGATGAATACCACATAGTGTATGTCCATGCATTGTCAGTCATTTTGGGGGATGTCCCAAATAAATATGTACAGGGCTGGTCTAAAGTCTGTTATATAAGTATGGTTCTTCATTTCAGTTGGTGGTACATGGGAGTAGAGTGAGACTTACTTTTATAGAGATTTCTGGTGCCTTATTTTGTGGCTTTCATAATCAAGAAGAACAAAGGAAGGCTAGATGTCATAGAATTATCCTAAAAGGCAACTTACAGCAAAATTAAAAACAATTAAAAGAAGTCCCTCTTAAAACATCATTTATAATGAAACCAAGAATAAAATAAGTAAACATGTAATGGGTACATTTACAAAATCAGTGAGGGAACAGGGTGAAACACAATAAAACATGCTATTCCATCATAATAACACAGGACATCATGTAGGAAAAAATGAGGACAGAGCTTTGGAGAGCAGGTGCCAAGGATTTGTAAGGAGGAAGTTAGAAAGTATTATGAGGAAGAAGGAGGAGAAAACACAAGGAGGAGGTGGGGAGGAATATATGAGGAAGGAAGAAATGTGTACAATAGAGGAGATGGTAGGGATCCAGAAGAAGGAAGTCAAAGAAAGGCATCAGGAGCAGTTCAGGAGGACTGTTATGCAAGAAGCTGTGGATAGAGCCAAGAACAGGGGAAATTAGCTACAATGAGAAACAGAGGTGAATGGAATGAGACCAAAAGAACATTGAGAACCATTAAGGAGGTAGATAAGGCCGGGGGGCGGGGTGAGTAATAGAGTCATGACTTTTGAGCTAAAATGTGACACACAAGATAAATAAGGAGTGACTACGCTAAACAATCCCATGTGGAGATTTTTGAGAATCTTCATCTTGGGCAATTCACTGCTCCAATCCACTGTTCCACTGAACTGGGAAATCAGAAGTGTCAGGAACCCGAAGAAAACCCAGGGCTGTGAGTGACTGCATACTTACCATCCTTTCGCGAACATATTTGGATGAGCTGAAGCAGAAGTTATCATGTTTATAAAACTGATCAAAAAGGGAGGTTATCCTGTGGGCACTGTTGAACTTTCACAAGCTTATCTCAAGGGGAGGTTATCTGGATGGTGTTGTTGATTTTTACTAAGCTGAACTTGGGGAGAAGCAGGTGACGCCATCTCTAGTACCCACCCCCTCACCTTCGGCATATTGGAAAAACAGCAAGTGATGCCAAGTATCATCCCAATACAGCACCGAAGATATGGCAGGCCTTATGCACTCAGACGGTCTTATCAAATACATCCTCATACTGAAGTGGTGGAAGGATGTCCATATACACCATGGGACATAGAAGAGCTGTTAGTGCAGACTGACACAAGTGAAGTGGTGTCATAAAGGGAAGACATGAGGATGCATGTAAACCATGTGCAGATACTTAAAGAATTAAGGTGTAATTGAAGTAACAAAGTAATCAAGTGTAAAGAGATGTAGAAATTGTCTATGCTGAAAATATGAGTGAGATGAAGTTCAATGAATGCACATATGCAGAAATGCAATGTAGGTGAGAAATATAGAAGCTTGCTGCAATAGAAACTTTAATGTAAACAGAGGTGCCATGATGAAAAGATGGATGTTGGATTATATTGAAACTACCTCAGAGACAAACTGAGGCTGAAGGACTGGGGACGCTGCAGAAACAGCTTTTTGCAAAGAACTAACAATATGTCTTTTACAAAGACTAAGGATGACACAGAAGCACATAATTGGAAAGTACAAAGGGAGTTAAACAGGATCAGATAACAACAAAGGTCACATTTCTCATAGATCAACAAAAGCAAACCATCTGCAAGTGCCAAGTAGTGGACAAGTTGTGAAAAAGATATGTAAAGTGGAACGACCAAGACTCAAATAGCAATAAATAAAAGGATGACATTGACACATTTGTGGTCTACCAACACATCGTGCAAGAACAGAAGACAAGGTCTATTCATTAGGCATCAGATGAAGATAGTGGTTTCCCTGACTCCCTTAAGACCGAGAAAAGAAAACCGTCAGCAAGGTCAGCAGAAGATACGGTCTGGCGCCAGGCACTCCATGTGGATTATCCAATTCTTTGAAAAGGGGAATTCTTCAAGTCTCATAACATAAGGCTAACTTAATGGATACATACCAAAGCAAAGACCTTTGAGGAGGTTCTCCTTATGGTATTACTTGAATAAGTGTAGAAGTAAAATAGTGTATTCCAATTTCAATTTGCTTTAAGAGCTAGAATATAAGTAGTCAACCAAACTTTTTATCTGTCCTGCAAAATAACCAAGATCATTATTAACAACCCCGGTGCACTCATCGCTGCTCCCTAAACCCTGAGGTCACTCTCATGGTTAACCTGCCCCAATGTATCCTTGCCCCGAACACAGAGAATCCACATGCGCACACAGGTAGTAGGATCTCCTGACCTGCACTCATCAACACCACATGATTTCACAGCTGCCTTCCCTTCTATCCCACTACAAAACCTACCCACTTTTGATTCCAAATCCACAGGCATCAATACCAACATTGATTGTCTTCCCTTATAATTAAAAAAGATGATTTATGTGGCATTCATGGATCTCAAGACGTCTTTGCATACCATCAACGGCATGCACATTCTGGCATTTTCTGCTCAATCTGGGTGCAGATGTAGCTTTGGCTAATGGCACACTTAATTTATATGTGGACAATGTGGCAAAACATTTAAATTCTTTGGACAATTCTCAGAGATATTCCTCTGTGTGGTGGCTTCTTTCTGTAAACTAGCATGCAATAGGATTCCACTCATGTAGAACTCATGAAGTACTGCAGGTCACTATGGAGAATGGTTTGCAAGTCCATCTAAGGTAAGACGGGGACTACCGTTCTGACTGTGACTTCACAGTAAACATGGGAATGTCTAAGGTGATGGTCACAGTTTTACAATGAAGTATAAAGTATTTGTGTAATCAAAAATTAGACAAGAGTGAGTGAACTGCATTTTGTATGATCACCAGATTTCCATACTTTATTTGAGCTGACAATAAAGTAGTATGTTGCCATATTATTTGAGTCTGTCCTTATTATGGTATGAGATAATTTATCATGGTAATTCCATTCTGTGCATAAAATACACTGCAGGGGCAAGTGCACAAACTGGCTAAATAAATCTGGGATAGCTTAGACATCTGATTGAACTATATTATAGGAGAAGCCATCCTGTTATTCTTAAAATGATAACATAGCCCAGCAGGTTGCATGCTTACACGTTTGATCTACGTGTGATCTGCAGGTTGCAGATTTGAAACCCTGCATGGCCAACTCAGACTTTCATTCTTCCGAGGTCAATAAATGAGTATCAACTTTGGTTCAGTGGTAATTGTATGTAAAAACAAACCAGTGTACAGTACTTTAGGGAAAGTGCTATGTAAATAACAAATCAGTATCATTATAGAATATTACTCTAAGTTGTTTTTCATTAGGCATTTTGCCTACCCTTGTACATATCCCTAATAAGTCTGATTTGTGATTTACATCTTTTTGACTCCATGTTGTTCATCCAACACAGCTTCATGATGGAAGGGCCTTGCTCTGATCAGGCACCTGATCCTGTGTTTATTCTGAAAGATGCTTATAGGGTGGACTATATGCTTTGACCATCTGTTGCTGAACAGATTTGAAATGCCATTTTGGCAGTGGATAGGGTCTGGCACCAGGCACTGCGTGTGGATTATCCAATTCTTTGAAAAGGGGGATTGTTCAAGTTTCATAACATATAGGCTAACTTAATGGATACATAACATAGCAAAGACCTTTGAGGAGGTTCTCCTAATGGGATTACTTGAATAAGTGTAGAATTGAAAATTGAAATTGAATTCCAATTTCAATTTGGTTTAAGAGCTAGAATATGAGTAGTTGACCAGACTTTTTAACTGTCCTGCAAAATAACCAAGATCATTATCAACAACCCCAGTGCATTCATCGCTGCTCCCTAAACATTGAGTCACTCTCATGGTTAACCTGCCCCAATGTATCCTTGACCCGAACACAGACAATCCACATGCGCACACAGGTAGTAGGATCTCCTGACCTGCACTCATCAACACCACATGATTTCACACCTGCCTTCCCTCTATCCCACTAAAAAACCTACCCACTTTTGATTCCAAATCCAGAGGCATCAATACCAACATTGATTATCTTCCCTTACTTATAATTAAAAAAGATGATTTATGTGGCATTCATGGATCTCAAGACCTCTTTGCATACCATCAACGGCATACACATTCTGGCATTTCCTGCTCAATCTGGGTGCAGATGTAGCTTTGGCTAATGGCACACTTAATTTATATGTGGACAATGTGGCAAAACATTTAAAAGCTTTGGACAATTCTCAGAGAAATTCCTCTGTGTGGTGGCTTCTTTCTCTAAACTAGCATGGGATAGGATAACACTCATGTAGAACTCATGAAGTACTGCAGGTCACTATGGAGAATGGTTTGCAAGTCTATCTAAGGTAAGATGGGAACTACCGTTCTGACTGTGACCTCCCAGTAAACATGGGAACGTCTAAGGTGATGGTCACAGGTTTGTATTACCCATTTAGTCGTTCCCATCAGGATTGACCAGGCAAATGTTGAAGTGGTAAATAACTTAGGTACTTTGTTTAAGATGTACCTGTTCATTGGAGTGGTAAAACCCGGGATCCAAAGTGATGTCTCACCTTGAACCGGCAGCAAATGGGTAGCTTGGATTAGTGGGTGCTGTCAGGGAAGTTCAGTGGGTACCACTCTGGAGATTTACTTGCAAAGTGGTCATCTGAAAAAAATGTTTGTAGGTGAATTGTGGGTGTTATCCATATCTACTGCAGATTTGTTAGTGGCCCTAACTAACAAGGAAACAATTAACATAGAAAATACATCAGCACATGGATTACAAGTAATGGGAGGTCAAATACCCATTATTGAGAAGGTAATCTGGCTGCATGTCTTTGGAAAGAGATTGCATGATCTCTATTCACTGCTCTGCAAAGTATTAGCTCAATGTTGAAGATAGCTGCTTTGGAGAGGAAGGCTATTTGTCCACCATGTCATAAGTCTTCTATGGAATATTGTATAAGAACGTATGTTGGTCAGAGGGCACTGGTAAGTGGTGGAGTGTCTGAGATGGTTGTATTCTGTATTACATAGTTGTGACTTGTTGTGAAACCCAATACATATTGGTTTTTATATAGATAACTCCTCACATTAATCATTTATATATTGATATATAGTAAACAAGTTCAGGCATATTCTTTTCTAATTAAGATGAACAATTTATGTTGCTGTTATTGTAACACTGACCACTTCAATGTACTTGGTAGCCAATCATTGATCCTTTTTCTTTTTGTAAGGTTTATATTGATGAACAGAAGGTTCGTTTTGCTAGACAACTGTCCTATATGTATGAAGGTCATTTTACAAACCCAACTGCCAATCTGCCCAGCACAATGCATGTCTAATTTAAGATGAATGGCATGAACCGTTTTTGTCAAGTGGGCTGTCAAGTTGTGGACAAGCAGAAGGCACCTAAGCAAGTAGGCAAGCAAGTCCATACATAGAGTATTACAATAGTGGCAGAAGTGGAGTGACTAGTGCA
The DNA here is from genome assembly GCF_040938575.1 of Ambystoma mexicanum. Lineage (NCBI taxonomy): Eukaryota > Metazoa > Chordata > Amphibia > Caudata > Ambystomatidae > Ambystoma > Ambystoma mexicanum. The sequence goes on along the minus strand of NC_090928.1, from coordinate 341,947,145 downwards.
CAGGCAATATGTCACTAGTTTTAGAAGTTTCACCTTGGATCCAAAATAAAGAAGAATAAGGAGCAGATAATCCTTTTCAATCTGAATAATAGAGTAAGGCCAATGCCCTCAGATTTAGGTGGGGATAAGCAAAGCTGGAGGTTAAGGTTAGGAACTTGGTTCTCAAGTAGAGATTTTATTAACTTTAGGCACCATGGATGCTTGAAGGGAATTAGTACTTTGTGGATGATTTGTGATGACTTGTGAGTGCTGCCGAGTTTCTGCAATTTATTCTGCTCCTTATAACTCCATGTTTATATTTTGAAGTTCAGATAGAATCGGTAAAATGTTTTTTAAGTAATTTTATGTTAAAGCATAAATGATGATTTACATTTTTGAATAGCTACATTGTATTTTGAGTATTGTCTTATTTTTAAAAGCAATTCATTCGTATAATATAGTCTTGTCTTCAAGGTTTTAAATTTCTTGTTTTTTTCTGGATGAAATCATGTATGTATGAAATTAACATGCTGTTTTTATGGTGTATGATCACCAAAATAAATAAATATATATATATATATATATATTCCACAGCCACGTTAGTGGCTGTGTAGTTATGGTTAAGTTGCTAATCCCGTAGGAAGGGCACTTTTTGGGTGGCTTATAACTTTGCTCCCCCTGGACGAATCCACACCAAACTTTGGCAAACTAGTATATGGCCCACTCTGAATTCTTCTGCAGAGTTTGGTGAGGTTTGGTCCAGGGGGGGTCAAAGTTATAGGGGGGGTCACAAAATGTATTTCTTTTCCCATAGACTGAATGGGGAAAAACATTGTGCATGCCTACAGCCCAAACCGCTGGACGTATTTTCACCAAATTTGTAGCAGAAGCAGCGGCTTGGTCCTAAAAGCGTGTTTTTGGTGAAAATCCGTCTGGTAGTATTTTTTAAAACAACCAAAAAGTAGGTCACAAAAAATTAGTGATATCTATGTCCGCTCCGCGGACACACCTCCCTGTTCGCTCCGTGGGATGGAGACCGATTGGCTCGCATCATGTCTGTGGACATGTGACGCATTCGCTGATTGGATGGTGAAGAGCGTGAAGTGCATCAGATTGTTCCAAGGCGCCCGCCATCTTGGATCCTCAGACAGCGCGGCGCGAACAGAGGCGAAATGTCTTTTTGGGGTGTGTTTTGGTGTGAAAGAGTGCTTGGGGAGGTTTGGGGAGTAAGAGATGGGTCAAATACTGTACTTGTTTATGTGGCAGAGTCTTGGGTGCATGGCCGCAGTCCATAGGCCGTAGGCCATACACCCAAGACTCTAGGTCCTGCCCACAACCACCACAGCATATCACACACATAGATCACACCCATAGAATCAAAAATCTATCAAATATGTGCAAATCTACAGTTTGTGTACTGTTTGATTTGTATCATTTGTATGTGAAGTTTTGGCTACGTCATGTCATTAAGATTGTAGAGTTTGGTAACAAGCACTGCAGTATAACATATCCATGGAAGTAAACTTTTTGCATTGTGGTGTATGGTTAGATGTTTGCTTCAATGGTTCTGTTATGTTGCAGTATTTATGTGTTGTATCAGAAAAGACCGAAGTTATATGCACTGAAGTTATAAGCCACAATGGTTGGCTTATAACTTCGCTCTACCTTGATGAATTTTCAACAAACTTTGCAAAAAGTGTGATATAGTTGGGCCCATTTAGACAGCTAAAATGTTTGATTCTATGGGTGTGATCTACGAGTGTGATATGCTGTGGTGGATGTGGCCAGGGCCTAGAGTCTTGGGTGCATGGTTGCAGGCGGCCTAAAGTCTAGGGTGCAAGGCCGCAGGGCGTAGGCCATACACCCAAGACTCTAGGCCCTGGCCACCCCCACCGCAGCATATCACACCCATTGATCACACAATAGAATCAAATATCTATCAAATAATTGCAAATCTACAGTTTGTGTGCTGTTTGATTTGTATAGTTTGCATGTGAAGTTTTGGCTACATCATGTCAGTAAGATTGTAGAGTTTGGTAACAAGCACTGCAGTATAACAAAAGCCAACATGGGTGTCTTATAAATGTGCTCTATCTGGATGAATTTTCAACAAACTTTGCAAAAAAGTGTGATATGGGTGGGCCCATTTCGACATTCTATGGGTGTGATATGCTGCAGTGGTTGTGGCCAGGGCCTAGAGTCTTGGGTGCATGGCCACAGGCTGTAGGCTGTAGGCCATACACCCAAGACTCTAGGCCCTGGTCACAACCACCGCAGCATATCACACCCATAGATCACACCAATAGAATCAAATATCTATCAAATATTTGCAAATCTACAGTTTGTGTACTGTTTGATTTGTATAGTTTGTATGTGAAATTTTGTCATGTCATTAAGATTGTAGAGTTTGGTAAGCACTGCAGTATAACATATCCATGGAAGTAAACTTTTTGTATTGTGCTGTATGGTTAGATGTTTGCTTCAATGGTTCTGTTATGTAGCAGTATTTATGCGTTGTATTAGAATATACTTACTGTTTGATTTTTTGAGATTGGATATATTTTTTTCATGAGTTGGGTAACTGGAGCACATATTCTTTTTCAATTTCTGTGACAAAAGAAAAGAGCATGTTAGTGTATGTATTTTATAAAGACTTATTACATTGCATAATAGACATTTCAGCTTTTTTTCGACCCTCATATTTAGTTGTTTACAAACCAGTGCAATTTGCTCAGTTTCTGTGTTTGTTTTTCAAATCATTGGGTCTGTGGGGAAAAAAAATCCATTTCGGATTAAAAAAACCTTGTTTTGTTATGCTACAGTCTATTTGTTTGTTTGTTTTCAGTGTTCATTTGTTGTTTCTGGCTAATGTAATCTGTTGGCTTGTTGCAAATTTTTGGAGATACCTGTTGGCGTATTCTAACTCTCTATTTTTTGCTATAATTTAGTGGTATTGATTTATCTGTTTGGTTGTTGCAAAATCTCGGGGCAGTTAGATACCTGTTGGCGTATTCAAACTCGTTATAGTTTTTTAATTGAAGTTTTGTTAATGTTTAAGAACAAATTAGTTAATAAATTTTGGTTTTAAGAAGATTAAATAAGCATTTGTAAGATTTGCTGGTAATCTCTGCTTTACAATAATGGTACTATCATTACATTTGAACCATCCACATTTCTTTTTTACATATGCAGTGTAGTGATCTGCATTGGTTGTGACTCCTGTGTGGTAGATTGTCGGGGTAATTCATAGAATTCAGCGCACAAGTGGCGCACGCGGCTGGCGCACAGTGTGCGCGTGCGACTTTCTGCACCAGCCGCGTGCGTTAAAATCCATTACTGCGCGCAGCGTATTCATGGATTTTAGCTTCCAAAACCAGCCGTGGTGCAGAGTGGCGCAGTGACCCTGCAGCAGCGCCAGTTACGCCCCCAACCCCTCCCCGTGCGCCATGCACAGCGCACAAATCCCGTACATGGCGCACAGGCCCCCAACCACGAAAACGCCTGTTAAACTCTGCGTGCACCCCTCCGAATACACGTACCCCACTGCACGGGGAGTCTCACACGTGATTGGAGCGGGGTACGTGTATAACTGGGGTTCGGGGGAAGTTTCACACGGGATTGGAGCAGGGTACGTGTATTTCGGGGGTGCGCGAGAAGTTTCACACGCGACTGGAGCAGGGTACGTGTATTTCGGGGGTTCGCAGGAAGTTTCACACGCGATAGGCCCTGTGAGAGTGGGGTACGTGTATTTTGGGGGTACACGGGAAGTTTCACACGCGATTGGAGCAGGGTACGTGTATTTCGAGGGTGCGCTGGAAGTTTCACACGCGATAGGCCCTGTGCGAGTGGGGTACGTGTATTTCGGAGGTGCGCAGGAAGTTTCACATGCGATAGGCCCTGTGCGAGTGGGGTACGTGTATTTCGGGGGTTCGCAGGAAGTTTCACACGCGATAGGCCCTGTGCGAGTGGGGTATGTGTATTTTGGGGATTTCGGGGGAAGTTTCACGTGCGATAGTCCCTGTGCGAGTGGGGTACGTGTATTTCGGGGGTGTGCAGGAAGTTTCACATGCGATAGGCCCTGTGCTAGTGTGGTACATGTATTTTGGGGTTACGCAGGAAGTTTCACACGCGATTGGAGTAGGGTACGTGTATTTCGGGGGTGCGCGGGAAGTTTCACACGTGATAGGCCCTGTGCAGTGGGTATGTGTATTTCGGGGGTGCGCGGAAAGTTTCACACGCGATAGGCCCTGTGCGAGTGCGGTACGTGTATTTTGGGGGTACGCGGGAAGTTTCACACGCGATTGGAGCAGGGTACGTGTATTTCGGGGGTGCGCGGGAAGTTTCACACGTGATAGGCCCTGTGCGAGTGGGGTATGTGTATATCGGGGGTGCGCGGAAAGTTTCACACGCGATAGGCCCTGTGCGAGTGGGGTATGTGTATTTTGGGGGTACGCGGGAAGTTTCACATGCGATTGGAGCAGGGTACATGTATTTCAGGGGTGCGGGGGAAGTTTCACACGCGTTAGGCCCTGTGCGAGTGGGCTACATGTATTTTGGGGGTACGCGGGAAGTTTCACACGCGATTGGAGCAGGGTATGTGTATTTAAGGGGTGCGCGGGAAGTTTCACACGCGATAGGCCCTGTACGAGTGGGGTACGTATATTTTGGGGGTACGCAGGAAGTTTCACATGCGATTGAAGCAGGGTACGTGTATTTCGGGGGTGCGTGGGAAGATTCACACGAGATAGGCCCTGGGCAGTGGGGTACGTGTATTTCGGGGGTGCGTGGGAAGTTTCACACGCAATAGGCCCTGTGCAGTGGGGTATGTATATTCCGGGGGTGCGCTGGAAGTTTCACACACAATTCCGCTGTCAGAGCGGAGTACGTGTATCCAGTGGGGTGCGCATGGAGTCCCACACGTGAATTAGCACTGTAGGTCCTCCCAGGTGTCCCCTCTACCCCTCCACGGCCCCTGCAGGCAGCCCACACCACAGGGGACTACCCTGCACCCCTGGTCATGTGCCGCAGGCAGTCCATCCACCATGGGCATGCCCCCCAGCCATGCCACATGTCAACTTGCACTAGTGATCACCAACTCATGTCCCCCAGCACCCCCACCCCCCAGCAGTCAGGGGCACCTGCCAGCAGGCCCCCACACATGTCCCCCAGCACCCCCACAGCCCAGCTGTCAGCGGCACCTGCCAGCAGGCCCCACACATGTCCCCCAGCACCCCCACCCCCCAGCATTCAGGGGTACCTGCCAGCAGGCCCCCACACATGTCCCCCAGCACCCCCGCCCCCCAGCATTCAGGGGCACCTGCCAGAAGGCCCCCACACATGTCCCCCAGCACCCCCACCCCCCAGTATTCAGGGGCACCTGCCCACAGACCCCCACACATGTCCACCAGCACCCCCACCCCCCAGCAGTCAGGGGCACCTGCCAGAGGTCCCCACACATGTCTCCCAGCACCCCCACCTACCAGCATTCAGGGGCACCTGCCAGCAGGCCCCCACACATGTCCCCCAGCACCCCCATCCCCCAGCATTCAGGGGCACCTGCCAGCAGGCCCCCACACATGTCCCCCAGCACCCCCACCCCCTAGCAGTCAGGGGGACCGGCCAGCAGGCCCCCACACATGTCCTCCAGCACCCCCACCCCCCAACATTCAGGGGCACCTGCCAGCAGGCCCCCACACATGTCCCCCAGCACCCCACCCCCCAGCATTCAGGGGCACCGCCAGCAGGCCCCCACTCATGTCCCGCTGCCCCCACGCCATGATGATCCTCAATCATGGGCCTTATGGCCAGCCACATCACACCCCATGCCACCCCAGCCCAAAGGACCAAACCAAGTATTGCTTCCACCCACATAGAAATGCCCATTACATGATACAACCCGAAAGGCAAGTATGTAAATGAACACATGTCCGTCACACACACACAATGGGAGCAAGTGAATGTGAAAACCCACATCATGACATGCATGAAATCAATGAGAGAATACCACACATCGAAGTATGAAACAAAAATGTATTGAACCCAAAATTAATGTAATGAAAAGAAAACACACAATAATGTGAAGAAGAAATAAAACGCAGCATGTCCGGAAAATAATCAAAAATATGAAATCAGAATCCAAAGAAATCCAAATGAAAATGTGTCCAAAGTCTCAGTCCAACGAAGCAAATCCAAGGGAAAAAAATAAGTGAAATCCATTGCTCCATGGTGAAATGAAAAAAAAAGACAAATCCACTGTTCTACTATATACAAATCACCAATCCAGGGTCCATGAGCCCAACAAATTAAATTAAACCTACAAAAAAGACTACCTATTAAAGAACTATATACAAAAACGTGGTGCATTGTCCAAGCACCCCAAAATAAACAAAAACAGAAAGGAAACCTAACAGTATCTAACTATATACAATGGCGGCGGGCAAGTCCTGTGCTGTCCTGGGCCAGAGGTCTTGCAGGGAGGCACTCATGGCCTGTTCCAACTCCCTGCGAGTTGCCTCGAGGCACTCTGCCCGCCTCAACGCCCGACGCATGGAGAACTCCGCCCTGACCATGGTGAGCCGCGCCTCTTCCGCCCACCGCCGCTCCGCATCTATCCGCTGGCCCAACCGCTGCCACATGGAAGACACTCCCATTCCTGGGTCCTCCTGCCCTCTGGCCGATGCCTGCCCCTCCAAAGTTGAGGGCCCGAGCCATCATTGCTCCCACCTACAGCCTGCTCCTGCTGCTGCTGCTGTCCATGTGCCCTGTCCGATGGTGCCTGCACATCCTCCATCAGCTGGTCTCCAGTTGTGGTGTCCACCCCTGCTGGACCGCCGACTCCCGACTGTGGCAGGGATGTGTGCTCCACTAAGCTGGCTGTGTTGGTTGGGCCAGGTCCACAGGGGGCCCTGGTGGAATCTGGGCTGGAAGACAGCAGGGAGAAAGACTGGCGCATAGTCTCCACAGAGGAGGAGAGGTCCACCAGAGTGCGCGACACATGTAGGAACCCACCGACCAGGGCCCCTCACAACAGTGCCATGTCACGACGCTGCTGTTCACGATGGCGTGCGTTCTCTGCCCAGGAAGAACGCACGTCATCACGAATGTCATGTGTGCGCAACGCGACACCAACCAGGACGGAGCCCATACGGTCATGGGACCCCTCGTCTGCAGGTAGTGGAGAGGCAGATGACATGGCACTCTCCCCTACTTGCGGACGGGCCTGGGATGGGGCATCCCTGCTGGTGCATGGTGGTGCAGTCACAGGGTCAAGGACAGGGACATGCACAGGCTCCTCCGCGGTGACCTGTGCTGCCTCCTGACCCTGGACCTGGACTGCACCACTTGCACCAGTGGTACTACCCCCATGTGCGGCTCAGTAGCGGGCTCCACCTCCTCTCTGGAGACCACCAACCTCACCTGGCCCTTCCGCCACAGCCGTAGTGGCAAACGCAGCACCAGCCCCCTTGCTCCCAGATGATGGCAAATCCTGGGAGGGTGGCTGGGCTTTGCCTCGCCGCCCAGTGGAGGCATCCCCGCCGCTTGGCTCCACAGCGCCGTCCCCGCCCTCTTCTTCACTTGACGCTGCGTAGAGTGAGAAATACAACACAAGCATCAGGGTACAATACAACATTCCCCTAGACAGGAAGCACTAACACATGAGTTGCAGTGTCTAACGTCACTTCCATCCTGTCCCTCCACAACACATGGGTGAATGCACGCAACACACATGCATGAACAGGCACGGCGCCTGCAATCAACATCAGCATCCATGTACAAGGGCCTCTATTAACCAAAATCTTGCCTTCAAACTCACATGCATCATGGCTCACACTGATCCCATGCACACACATCACCGGAGGGTCATGCATCATGCCTTGAACACCACAGACACAGTGGATAGACACAGTGCATACAACGGTGACCGCACTGCATGAGTGAATGTACACATCAACACAGACATGTGTCATGAATCCATGGCATACCTGAGTCACACACACACTTCTCAGACAAACACACATGTGCACCATACATGTACATGACAGCAGCACCCACCCCTCACACCCCCACCATGTGCAAGAACAGACACTGGCATGCTTTCATGTGTGCATTTGCCATACATCTACCCATGTTGAATTGTAACTCATGCACCAACCATGTGGTTCACACATTACTGCTCTCACATGCATGACCATGATGTCCCTGCACACACACATCTATACATGGCCTATGTGGGGGCGTGGTCTGCACGCATGGTGTGAAGCCGCGAATCTGCCGTGCTCCTGCCCAAGATCCTGAAGCTGCTGACACTACGGTGGCAGAATCGAAATACAGCTATAAAAAATTAAGAGGCACGTAGAGGAACCTCATTGCTTCACGCAGCCGAAATCCCAGTGGAAATCGGAGCTGGCAAAGAGGATAACGGAGCGTTTGAAAAAGCTCCCCTATGGCATCCAAGATGGCGGCGGAGGACTGCGAGGGCCGGACTGGGCAGAAGCAGATGAGATTGTGAACATTTGCCCTCCGGATCGAGACGCACGGCAGAGACGCGGAGTCCTGGGCTGAGACCCCACGGGGGAGAGCGACCCCCGTCGGAAGCCTGCCCAGGAGCTGTAGCAAAGACGAGACTGACAAAAGGAAAAAAGCCTACCCCTTCGGCGCTGTGAGGCGAAGAAGATCGAGGTGACCGGAGTCAGTCGACTGGGGCGCCAGGATTGCTGGCGGCTGAGGAGCGGGGACGGGCAGGTACACGAGCAGTCCTGAAAGGCTTGACACAGCACAGGGTTCCCTATCACATAGAACTGGGCCCTTACCTCGCACCTGGAGGGCAGACAGCGGAACTGGGATTAGGACTACAGAGTCAAGACCTGCAGCCGGCCCTGTCCATCTGGAACCCTCCAACGGGGCCATGTCGCCTCCTAAGAACAGATCAAAGGCCGCCACGATGGACGCTTTCACAACTGCATTCCCGAGGCAGCAACTACCGCAACTACCGCAGGAAGCAACCCTGGCGGTGGATCCGCCACCCTCTGCGTTGGACCCCCGAGATGCTCAAATCTTGCAGGCAATTGCAGCGCTACGCACATCTATGGAGGCATGATCGGAGAAATCAGGTCAGATATACAACTGATGAGACAAGATGCCCGCAACCTGACGGAAAGGGTAACTAGAACTGAAACGTCCCTACAAGAAACCAGCGAAGACACACGGGAGCTAAAGGCAAAAGTCCAGGAACTGGAACGAAAGTGGCTAGACTAGAATCCCGCTCAGAGGACGCGGAGGGACGGGCCCGCCACAGCAATGTCCGTATCCTCGGGGTTCCGAAGGACATGGAATGCCCAAACCCCACCGAATTCATCGAAACGCTGCTGCTTCAAGAAATTGGGGCAGGCACACTTACCCAGGGGTTGTCAGTGGAGCGGGCCCACAGATCCCTCCAGAAAAGACCGCCGCTGGGCTCGTACCCACGCCCGATAATTGCAAAAATTCTGAATTTCCTTGACAGGGAAGTGATATTGCGGTTCTCAAGAGAAGGAGGGGTGGTAAAGAGGACTACACCCCCACGGTGCAACGATCGTGGAATTCCTCCATACCTATAAAGGCCAGGTTACGGAAACTCAACCTGAAATACATGTTGCTGTATCTGGCGAGACTTAAGATACTATATAAAGGGAAGGCAGTCTTCCTAGAAACCCCAGCTGCCACTAATATGTGGCTTGAGCATAATAACCTGGCCGATGACACCGAAGAACCTGAGAAGGGGTCCATATGACTAAGGAATGACTGAATCTATGGAAGGGACCGCACCAACAAGCTGGAGATAAGGTCAGCGAAACATCACTTAACGCTGCAACAAGCTGAAGTCTTGATTGGGCAGGAGCACGAAGGCCCAAGCGCGAGACCGTCAATGACCCACCCCGCCTAGAACAGTGCAGGCCAAATGCCTACACACCACCCGTACCGAAAGGCCTGGAGAGGCCCCCGAGGCTCGGGAGCCCCTGAGCGTCGCGAGTTCAAAACGACTGCTGGGGGCAGTTACTTGTTTTGTTTTTCGGTTAATGCATCCTCCATGTTGGAGGATGTGAAGGTTGGTAAGTCTCCGATGGTTAAGCCTACGACAAGTGACGGGAGGACGGAGGCTCTGAAGATACTAGACCTAAGCCTATTACAAACGGGGAGTGATGGGGACACAGCCGCATCAGCATACAGCCCTTGCAGGAGTGGGATTGCTTCCAGACCCCCTAAGAGACCACCATGGTTGTACAAATCAAGATAATGACGTGGAATGTGCGGGGCCTTGGCACATATCTCCGCAGAAACAGAATCAAGTCCTACCTACAGCGGAAGAAGGTGGACATTGCTCTACTACAAGAGACACATTGCTCTGCCGAGTTGGAGGCGAAGTTCAACGAACACTCGGTGGGACAGGGTTTTGGGGCCTCCTATTACAGATTTGCAAGAGGGGTCTACACCTGGATCGGCCCCCACGTACCTTTTCAACTCACTAAAATGGATAAGGATCCTGAAGGCAGATATGTGGTACTATGGGGGACACTTGAACAAAGGGTAGTGTGTATAGTGAACTCATACTTCCCCAACAACAATATCCCACTACACCTGAAAGATCTGAGCTCCAAAATGCTACAGTACAGAGATGCCTTCTTTTTATAGGGAGGGGACTTTAACTGCGTCCATGATCCAATGCTAGACAGGTCCAGCCCCACAACGAAGGGCCCCTCAACGGCCACCACATCCCTGAAAACCACGACCAATGAATTGGACCTGGCTGACGTCTGGCGGGAGCTGCATCCAGGTGAGTGAGATCACTCGTTTTACTCGTCTCCACATGCCCTCCATACCCGCCTAGATTACCTCTTTGTGGGCAGGGAAAATTTCCCTCAGATGGGGAGTGCGCAATATCTGGGAAGAACTATTTCAGATCATTCGCCACTGTTAATTGAATGGAATCAGACCGGCCCGAGACCACCCATCCCCATGTGGAGGATGCCTGCGGAGGCCTTGGGGGACCAGGCGTTTAAGGATGAGCTACACGAGTCCATAGACAATTTCATAACCGAAAACACTGGGAGTGTAGAACACGTCAGCACGCTATGGGACGCCCTGAAGGTAGTGGTGCGGGAGGAAGTCATTGCTAAAGCGGGCGGTATTAGGAGACTTCTGCGCAGAGAGCTAGACGAGGGAGAATTGAAAATCACGGCACTGGAGGCAGCCCCAATAGACACCCCAAAGAGAGAAGAAGATCTTAGAACTTTGAGGGAGAACTGCAGCAATGCATGGAACAGGCTATCAAAATTCGATTTTATTACTAGAACCAATAGTACACACGCCGAGGCAGACAAACCCGGCCGACTGTTAGCTTGGCTTTGCAAAAAAGAACACGCCAGACATATAACCACTGTATTGAAAGACAAACTCGATGAAACTCACAACACTCAACAGGGTGTCAATGACACCTTTAAGAATTTCTACAAACAATTATATTCCCATGCGGACCAGGTCCCCCGAGATCAAATACAGGACACTTTAGATGAGATATGCTTACCCAAATTAACCCCTGCACGTTCTGAGGCTTTAGATGGGGACATCACACCCGATGACATTATGGAGGCAATTAGATCCATGGCGACGTGTAAGACCCCGGGCAGCGATGGGCTGCCCCCGGAGTTTTACAAGGCATTTGAACCCTCCTTGATGCCACTATTGCTTGAAGTCTTCCGAGAATCCTATGAATGTGGGACCCTCCCCGTTAGCATGAGAGACACTTTGGTGGTCCCCATACTTAAACCTGACAAACGTACAGATAGGTGCGACTCTTACCGCCCGATTGCGATAATAAATTACGATGTTAAAATACTTACGACAATCCTAGTTAACCGACTAGCCAGAGTAATTGGAGACTTAGTGCATGAGGACCAAAACGGTTTTGTACCCGCTCGTAATATGACCATGAACCTGCATAGGCTCCAACATATAATAACCCATACCGACACAAGCAAAGAATGCTATGCACTACTGTCCTTAGATGCTATTAAAGCATTTGATTCAATATATTGGGAGTGGCTAGTGGTGGTCCTGGAGCGGTTTGGTTTTGGTCAGGGGTTCATTAGATGGATCAAAATACTGTACAATGGACCGAGGGCATGAGTAAAATCTGGGAGATATGTATCAGAGTCATGGGACATCCGCAGAGGTACCAGGCAGGGGTGCCCACTCTCACCCATGCTGTATATACTGGGTCTGGAGCCCATCTCCTTATATGCCGATGATGTGCTGATATATGTCAATAATCCCCTTCTCAATGTACCAACAATGCTGGACGTTTCAGACAATTACGCCAAGGTCTCGGGCATAAAATTCAGCAGAGCCAAGTCCTGCTTGTTCCCGCTCGCGGGACTGAAGGGGAAGGCCATTACGGAACTTCCTCTGGTGGGCATAACCTGGCAGACCACTTCATTCCGATACCTTGGGATTCAGATTCTACACACCCCAGAACTAATGCACGATCATAACACTAGAGCGAAGATCCCAGTGCTACGTACGTCCATGGGGTTCTGGTCTAAGCTGCCTTTATCCATGATGGGCAGGGCCTCCATAGTCAAAATGATTGTCCTCCCCAGGTTCCTGTATGTGTTCCAAAATGTGCACTTCTATATAACTAAACCTTTTTTCCGTTTGCTGGACACAATAATCTGGGATTTCCTATGGGGGAGGTGCAGGCACCGGGTGGCCCTGTCCACATTAGTCTTACCATACAAATCGGGTGGGATCCAACTGCCTAATTTAGAGAAATACTACCTGGCCGCCCAGTTGGGCTTTGTATCAAAATGGTTAGCAGACAAGGTCACTTCAGAGACCCCTCTGTTGCAGTCCATGATCTCCCTGTTACGCTTAAAGGAATTGATCTGGGGCCCTCAGACCCTGATAAGCAACCCACCCTTCCTGGTGACCCTGGGTAGGAAAATATGGTACAGAACCTCAGTGATTATGAAACTAAAGCAAACATATTCCCCTGAAATGCCACTGCTCTCGGGGTTGAATAAGACCGATACCGATCTAAATAGTGTCAGGCTCTGGGAGGGAAAAGGAATCTACACGTGGGGAGACCTGTATGAAGGGGGGACCATTCGGGATTTCTCCGAGTTACAGGCGGAGTATGATATTCCCTCCAGTCAATACCTATGGTATCGGAAGATTAGACTGTTTGCCCGAACGAACTGGGAAAATTGGCCAGAGGAACCAGACATGAACCCCTTTATAACGCTGCTTTATAGTTTGGGAGAGGGTGGAAGAGTGGTGTCCCAAATATATGGCCACCTAAGTGATACACCTAACCCCTGAAGCGCAGAACTACGGACCACATGGGAAACTGATATAGGGCGGGAACTAACAGATAGCGAATGGGACACGGCACTGTCATTCTCTGGAGAGGTCTCTAGGAATCACCGATTTTGACTGATCCAGATCAACGTGTTATACCGCACCTATCTGACCCCGAGTAGACTGGCCAAATTCAACAACAATGTGCCGCCAAACTGCACTTGGTGCGGAGCCGATAACGTGGACTTAATCCACATGCTATGGACCTGCCCCAAGACCCAGACTTTCTGGTCCAAAATAAAACAAATGTGTGAGGAGGCGGGTCACACCATGTACGAATGGTCCCCACATGAGTGTCTCCTGGGCACCTATCCTAGGTTAGCTAAACGCAAACATTCAGTCAAACTAATGGATTTGGCATGCATAATGGCGAAAAGGACTATGGCTATGTCATGGAAAAATCCTGCAGGTCCGATTTTCACAGTGTGGCGTAAAGAACTTGAGAAATGGGCGAACGCCGAAACAAAGGCTTGGGAAGAGAGTGTAACCAGGTATACTGAAGACTCGAGTATGGCGCTGGTTGCATGGAGAGACACCATGACAAAACAGTTCCACTCCCCTGATGATAAACCACCTTGAATAACCCACAGGAAGCATACCCGACCACTGCGGAAAAAAGACACCAGCTTCTAAAGGTCCATCATGAGACACAATGACCCCCTGGCCTGGTCCATGCCCCCCCCCTTCCCACGACAGGAGCATCCGCCCTATCGGTCATCAGTGAAACTAGACTTGGCTTGACACCGGAGACAGTTACTGTTCATTGTTGTTTGTACTTATTGTTTAACATGTTACTGTATAAGTATGCAGACTTGTTTATTGATACTGAAGCTGGCACCAGAAAGAGGTGCAGTGTTTTTGAATACAACAAAATGCCAATAAACAAATTTTAAAATAAATATACATGGCCTATGTCACACATACAGGCAAGTATCAGACTACCAGCACACAGCAACATGCCCTGTCTCACACACCAATGCTTGGCCACTTACCTCTCAACTCCAGACGGGTCTTCCTCTGCAGGATCTGGGCATGGAGCGCTGGGCCTACGTGTTCCAGGACCCTCATCTGGATGTCACCCATGCTGACCCGGACCCCCTCCGCGAGGCGTCGGGCCTTGTAGCGGGTCCTGGACCTCTAGTCCTCCCAGCGCTTCTTGACGTGCTTGATGTCGCGGGTTGCCACCCCTCCACGTTGATGGCAACCACTACATCGTCCCAGATCCTCTCCCGTCCTTCCTTGTTGGCACGTGATGTTCCGAAGAGGGCATCAAAATGCCCCAGGACATGCTCCACCAGGACACCAACTTCCTTCACACTGAAGCTGGTGGCCCTCTGCCTCTCTGGCTGGGGGTCGCCAGTGGTCTAAGATGGTGTTTGCCCCGACATGATGACCCCTGAGGCAGGCATGGGTGGGCAACTGGATCCTGGGGCTGGGCTGTGAAGCGATGGTATCCCAGTCGGGAGTCTTCCGTTCCAGCAGGGGTGGACACAGCAACTGGAATCCTGGCTGACATGCAGGAACCAAATAGCAGGGCACATGGGCAGCAGGCAGGCAGGCAGCAGCAGATGGCAGGTGGGAGCGTGCTCGGGGCTCTGGGGGGGTAATTCGGCCTTCCGGGCAGGAGCGTGGTCTTCCGTGTGTTGTTGCATGGCCAGCTTGATATGGAGTGATTTGGCATGTGAAAAAATTGCATGTCAACGTGTAATTGGAGGAAAGGCCCTTAGCGCGTAAGCACATCAGCACACGTACGCGGTTTCATTGGACCAAAGGTCCTTAGTGCGTAAGCGCTTCTGTGACACGACTCGCGCGGGCGTTTCCCTCGTGACGTGGGCATAGTGGTTCAGCGTGTGTGAAAAAACTGCACATCCGCGTGTGAATGCGTGTAATCCGAGGAAAGGGCCTACGCACATAAGTGACGTGACACGCGCGGGCGTTTCCATCAACACGGGTGAATGTTCATCGTACACGTCCAAAACCTGCACGTCCGAGTGTCAGCTCGTGTAATTGGAGGAAAGGGCCTTAGCGCGTACGCGCATAAGTGACGCTGTACGTGTGGGCCACTTTAAAAGGTATGTGTAGGACCCCATTTCCTTGTACGTGCTTTTTGTGGAGAGCGAGTGGGTGAATTCTGTACTTCTTTTTGCTTCACACGCGACTACTTCACAGCGTTTCAAGTTCATACTCCCTGTTTCCTCTGACAGCGTTCTTTATTCTTTTTGGGCCTGTTTCCTCAAACAGCGTTCACTTCTTCTTTTGTCCCGTCTCCTCAGACAGCGTACAATTCTTCTTTTGGTGGGGGTGTTGCTGTTTTTTTCACGTTATTTTTCCAGGCAGACTGTGAGTCGCGTACGCATTTACCAACTGTGCTTGCCCTGTGTGTCGCGTACCCCTTCAGAGGTCATTGTAGGCTGCATGTAATGCGCATACGCTTGTTTTTGTGTTTCTGGGTGCCACAGCGTAGTGCGGGTTCATTTTTCCACGCACGTGTTCTACGAGGGGTTGCGTGCAGGTTACTTTTTGTTTTTGGGGTACCTGTGCATTGCGTGAGCCGTCATCTTCCCCCAGGGGTCACAGACAGCACAGGCAGCCTTGCTAGAGCACTAGGGTACAAATTCCATCTAGTACCCTACCCCTTTCACCCCCAATTGCCCAGGACAATTGTTTACTGCAACTCCCATACCCACAACAACATCAGTGCCATGGTTGGGAGGCGACCAAGCGGTAAGGGAGGCAAAGGTGGCCGACCTCCAAAAGGTCGGCGTGGTGGGCGCGGTAGGGGACGTGGCCAGGATTTGCAGGGTGCCCCTAGACCCCCATGTGTGGAGTACCAATCAGGGACACCCATGCCCCCCCCCATGGTTGAGGGAAAAGTGGCTGACACCATCCCAGCTCAGCCCTTGATGGACCAGCCCATTGTGGCACCTAACTCAGCACAGGATGACTCCCTGGCTGACTTCCAGGTCAGCAAGTCTAAGCCATATGTACCGGTGCAAGTTGGTGTGACCAGGCCACATGGATCTTGGGCAGCAATGTCATCTGCTGCCCCGAGTAGGCAGGGTAGGGAGGCTGCAGGGGCAGATGCAGCTCTTTCCACCCCAGCTCTGAGTCTCCAAGACGGGACAGTGTCAGTTCTGGCCCATCAAACTGACAATGCCCCTGCCAACATCACATTTAAGCCAATGCTTGCACCAAGACCTATGGTCATTGTGCCTTCGCACACTCCCAGTACCCAGTCCACCTGCGCTTCTGCCCCTACTGACCAGAGCGGCACAAGAAGGGTCCTCTGGCACTACAGGTTGAGATCCCAGACACGGCTACACAGTTCAGCACGTCAAGGAAGCCTAGCTTTAATGACCCCAAACTTGATGCACTTGTGACCTATGTGTCGGCACATAGCCGCAAAATGGTGGTGACTGCAGGGTGCAAGACCACAGCTGGTCAACGTAGGGCACACTGGCAGACCATCGCGGACTGCATAAGTGCCCTTGGATTTGTGAGGCGCACAGCTGATGATTGCTACAAGCAGTGGAATGACCTGAAACGCAGTGCAAAGAACAAGCTGGCCTCAAATCATGCTGCTACTCTGGTGACTGGCGGTGGGTCTCCACCAGAGGACAACAAACTCACTGAACATGAGTCTGTTGCTGGGACCTTCGTCACAGAGGAACAGATCCAAGGCGTGGGAGAGCTACCTGATTACGAGGCATTGTCCGGTGAGTGCCCATGCATGTGTGCGTAATCCATGTGTATGTTGTTTGGGTGACGGGTTCTGATTGAGTGCCAGGTGAGGGTGTGTACTCCTGAGTGTAATGGGTCACCCATGTGCTTCCTCCAATCCATTCATGTGCCTTTGATTTGGGTATGACAGTATTCCTTCTGCCCACAGTAGCCAATTAGCCCCACATTACTGCTGTTGCACTTGAACTATCATCTTGCAACAACATTATTCTGATTTTTTTCTGTGTTCATTCAGGCTGATTGTTTAGATTATCCCATTTTTCATATGCCTTTTTCATCCCCAATGCCAAATATGTGACATGCTTCTGTCATTGTTTACACCCCACATTGTGCCAATTTAGTTACTTGGTTATGTGAATGTTTAAAGCATTCAGGGTGAGGGAGTATTGGCCTGCTGAAATTTATTTTTAGGGCCTGTTTGCATGTGGAACATGATAGCTTTTTTCCTGTCATGTTGAAGTGACCAACCATTGATCTGTACATCTGCCTACAATCACTGTCTAATTGTACACTGGATGTGTTGCAGTGTGCGGCACATGCAACACTATTCTGCATTAATCTTCTCATCATGTCCATGTGACATGGATGTGTGACAGTACTCATTCACTGACATATCGCTGTAGTTGTCTAATTTACCATGGCTATGCTACATGACATCTGTGTGCTGGCATGTGTCATGTATGTGTATTGGACATGCCACTCACAGGCTGATGTGTGATGCCAGTGCTACACGACATGCTGCAAATGTGTTGCTTTTCCATCTTGGTGTCCTCATTGTCTGCCTTTTTGACTCCCCTTCAGAATCATTGACAGTGCATGCATGCCAGGGTTATAGTCATGTTGGACATGTGTTAACCATGTACAGGATCTCTGTCTTGGCAGGCCTATGTGTGTGCTATGGTGCTCATGCCTGTTTCCATTTCTTGTGTTTTATGTTTTTGCAGGTGACGACGCACTTGAAGCTGGTGAGGTTCAGGAGATGGTGCAGACCCAGGAGGATTCTCAGCCACGACCAGGCACCAGTGGGGGACATGGTGTGGTGGTGGGTGAAAACACTTTGGTACTGCAGACCATACTGTCGAGGGGTGCCTCTCGGTGCAGCTCCCCAGACCTCTATTCAGGTGCTGAGTCAGATGATGAGACTTATGTGCTGTTGCAGGTCAGTGCTTCTGGCAGGGATTCTGTTCTGTCCAACCCACCTGGACCAGGGGTAGAACCCTCTATGGGGATGTCAGTGTTGGTAGGTCGGTTACGGATGCAGGGTCACACTCCACAGCATCTGATCCTGTTCCTGGGCAGGCCAGCAGATCAGAGGGGGAATGCAGTCCTGCAGCCTCAGGCAGTGCCAGCATAGCAAGGTGCAGATCGCCTTGCCCCAAACAGGTGTGGTGCACGCCGACGCGGTGGCCATGCGCCACCAGGCAATACTGTATGGGAAAACTCCATGTACAGTATGGCAACCCAACAGGCAGCATCAGTAGAAATGATGGCTCAGGCAATGGAGAGGGTGGCCACTTCCATTATCCCCCCTGAAAGGCAGATGGAGCAACAACAGCAGGCAACAGACTCCATTTGCCAATCACACAGGGAAGACATGTTGGCGTCCAACAGGGACCGACGGGCGGCTTGGAGACTCTGCGCGAATCCATATCAATAGAGTCACAGGGCCACAGGGAAGCCCTGAGGGTGGAACTCCATAAGCTCAGGCAGAGTCTGCTTGAACTGAGCTGCAGGCAACACGTGAGGAGATCCGGGCATCCCGCAAGGCCATGCATGCAGAAGTGCAGGTAACCCGTGACGTGCTGAATGGGGATCTCCGCACTTTAATCGTCCAGAATCAGACCTTCCAGACCCGCATGCTTGCTGCCATGGAGGACCATACCAGGGCTTTGCATGGGCTGCCTCCCATAGTGCCACCACCTCCTGATGCAGCAGCAGAGGGTGAAGAGACCGACAGCAGTTCTCCCACAATGGCATAGCCGTGCAGGCCATGAGCCGATGGAGGTATTTTTTTTTGCAACATCCACGCAAGTGGGTGTTGGTGTGCACCCTGTCCTCGAACCTCCTGGGTGGCTTCCCCCCCCTCCCCGGCCCCCACATGGCCATTTTTTTTTTTTTTTTTTTTTACAGTGTGTTGCCTTGTGTGCCTCCCATGGGCATCCACTGTATTCCGGCTGGGCACATGCAGGCTTGTCCTGAGTTTGGGTTAGATGCTTGGGTTCGTGACACACACATCCCTCCTGCTTCCCGTTTCCATGGGCTTGCAAAGGGTGTGACCAAGTGACAGTGATTTACACAGTGACATTGGGCTCCCATGAACTGTGTAGGCATTCTGTAGTCAATACTGTGTGTACATCCCTAGTGGGTATTGTTGTTGTATTGTACACTGCATGGTGTATTGATATGTGCTTGTGCATCCATGTTTTCCTCCTAATTTGCAGGTTCCTTCCTCATGTCTTCACAAGGCCGTCTCCTTTGCAGATGGAGTTCATGTTGTATGCAGTACACTGACACATTTGCGTGGCAGCAACACTCTACAGTTGGAAGCGGTCGATGTGCTGGCTTATTCAGGTTTTAAGACTACCACTACTTTGACTTAGTACTGTCATGTTTTTGCAATGTTTCATGGTGTGTTGCTGTATTGTGTTGGTGGTAAGTATTTGTTCATGTGTGCTGTTTGTTATTGATTACTGGGATCATATTGTCTGTGGGCAGTTTCCATTTGGGACAGTGCACTTTGTGATACTTGTGTCAGGTCCTGTGCATTGCTTTGTTTGCTTTCACATTGCATGACATGCCATGGTGTGTTGGGTGGCGGAGCTGGAGAGGGGTTGGGTGACATGGTGCTATTTTCATGTTGTATTTTGCAAGGGGGTAGTCATTCATGCAGCATAAATGTGTGTTTTTTTGTGACACAGCATTGGTTGTCTTTCGGCAGGTAGGGATGCACACAATGTAACACTTCCAGGTGACCAATCTCAGGCTGGTATGGTTGTGACAGTTGACTGTCCCTTATGACATCATCATTGATTGTCAGCTGGTATGTGCCAGGGCTGTGTGCACTCCACAGGGGTGTGATTTTAGGTGAAGTAATTAGCACCAGCTGCGTACGGGCTGCCTCACCACGTGCCCTTCCCCTCCCATGCGCAGCGGCCGTGATTGTAGTTGGGGGTGTGGGGGCACCACCATGTCCACGGGCAGGCCCAGGAGTGTTGTAATGTTGTGCAGGACACATGCTGCCACTATGATCCTGCACACTACTGGGGGCGCGTATAGCAACTGCCCACCAGAGTGGTCAAGGGAGCGAAAGCGTGACTTGAGCACTCCGAATGTGCGCTCCACTATGCCCCGGGTTGCAATATGGGCTGTGTTGTATCTTTCCTCGGGTGGTTTGGTGGGGTCCCGAATTGGCATCATCATGTGGGTGCTCAGTGGGTAGGCACGGTCCCCTGGGGAGGTGATGATGGGTATCATTAGTGGGGTTGTGACATTACTCAGTATCTGACATGCATGCATGTGCAGGGGCATTTATACTCACCAAGCAACCATGTATCACCATGCCGCCCAGCTTCTAGGTCCCAGTTTAGGGTTGACATTCTCTAAATTAAACTATCATGGGTGGACCCTGGATAGTTGGCATATACTGAGGTGATGATTCCCTTGTCATCACATACTACCTGCACGTTGATGGAATGCCAGTGCTTGCGGTTTCCGTAGATGTGCTCGGTTGCCCTGGGAGGACGTAGAGCCACATGGGTGCAGTCAATGGCACCTAGCACTTTGAGGAAGTGTGCCACCCCATAAAAATCCTGGATGACAGCCTGCCTTTCTGCAGGTGTTCTGGGCGGGTATATGTGCCTGCGGACTGATGGGTGTGCAGTCATAATGGCCAACACCTGGTGCAGGCAGCGTGACTGCATGGCCTGTGAGACCCCCCCACTATGGCAGTTGTCCGCTGGAATGAACCAGTGGCCAAGAAGTGCAGTACATTGAGCACCTTTCCAAGGGGCTCAGTGCTTGGGAGCACAGGGTGGGTGATGTGAGGTCATCCTCCCACTCACTCACCAGGTCGAGTATTATGTGAGGTGGAAACCTGTACCTCCCATACACTGGGTCATCAGACATCCCAAAAGGCTGGTTCTGGGTGTAAAAATTCTGGGCCTGACTATCCTCCTCCTCCTCCAGCGGTATCCCACGACCACTGCTACGAGGAACGGTATATTCATCTTGGCCTCTGAGCTTGTTTGTTGTTTGAGCGCACTTTTATGCTGCGCAAGTCCATGTACGCCTGCTTCCTGCTGGCGTACGTGTTTCCGGAATAGCGCGTCTTTTTTGGCACATGCATTGGCCCCGTTCGATTCCATGAATACGTGTTGTAGACGTGCGTATGGGTGTTCCGCGCATTTGGCTCCTGTACTTCCCCCGTGACGCCCACATTTTCACGCGTTGTTCCCCATTCCGCGTGTTACCCCCCTGTTCCGCCTACTTTAGTTGTGTGCACTGCGCTATGTGCACTTTCACTGTGCGCATAGCGCACACTGTTTGGAGACGTGTGCGCCAGTGTGCGCCACGCAGGATTTTAGCAAACATCCAGGGATTGACATGCGCACGGACTTCCATGAATCAATGTGCGTGGGTTTCGCTGCGATTTCCGCACTTGCGCTGCGATTCGCACGCTTTTGCATGCTTGCGCGGGAATTTTCAGCGCACATTCATTCCATGAATCAGGCTCTATACCTATTGTTGTGAAGGTTTTCTTACCAGTTGATACTTGACCATGTGTGAATCCAGTCAGCTTGCAGTTGTTTTTGGTACCATTTGCATTGTAACATAGCAGCATTAGTATTACATATTTACTATGTGTTTGTATTAGTAAGGTGGAGCGATTATCTGAAGTGCAGGTAGTACATAATCTGCCATGGCTTGCATTTTGTACAAGTTGCTGAAATGGAACGGATTCACAATTAGGTATAGATACATACACGAAGCGCTCATTAGGGATTGTTCCTGTGCCAAATTGTTGCAGAGAGTGCATGTATGTTTCCACATGTATGAAATCTAGAAGATTTCATTTATGGTATGTTTTTATTTTCCAGTACTTGTAGTAAGTACACGAGAAATTCTTTTGGATCTTCTTGTGTGTTTATAGTGAATTTCACCATTCCAGCACATTAGTCCAATTCTTGTTTTATTCCATGAATATAAACAACACTATACATGTTGTCAGGATTGTTTGTTGTGTTTCTATGAAGGACTAACATTTGCAAACACAATTGCTCTGGACTGTGCAAGTAAATGTTGTCAACAATTGGTGGCAATTGAAATAGAATATTCATTACTACATTTGCTTAGCAACTTACACCAGTTATATTTGAAAATTTGAATGGACCAGATAGTTCTGTGTCCAAGTCATTTTATCGGGGTGTGTGTTGCTTCTTTGAAGAAGTACCTGAGTTGCGTTGAGTAATAGGTTCTTCTTTGGTTGTGGTAATTGATGAAGTATTAGCTTCTTTATTCTCTTTGGAGGATTTGCAGTGGGATCCTGTTGCATTTCTGTTTGAATTAGTTTTATTTTACAACGTTTTCCTTTTTGTGGAACAGGATATGTTTTTAGATGGGGGGTGTATAGTGAACTTAGTCTATTGTATTCTAAAATGCAAGGAATATCAGCGTTTACTTTACTTGCATCAAAGTTGATTAGAAATAGATCATCAAGTGTAGGTAAGCGTGATAGTGCTACGTAGCTCATGCCTTCTTTAAAGACTGTGTTCCCAACATCTATCAATACTTTGTCTAGGGTAAGACCTTGTGATTTGTGAATGGTGACTGTGTATGCTGGAGAAAATTGTTCTCTGCGTACATACATGTCTTTGAAGAGAAGAAATCGAGCTGTTGAGCGCCCTATCCTTTTTACTTCTGAAAGTTTGTCAAGGAGAATATTGACAAACTGAATGTTGTTGTCACGTGGGTATGTTTGAAAGCCAACAACCGTACCCAGTGCTCCATTAACTAGTCCTTGCTCCACACCAAGGTTACCTTTAAGCATTACTCTTCAGTTTAAGGATAATATTAATATTTTTTCCAAACCAGCTGTGTTGGAGATAGAATTCTCTAATGTATTTAATCTTGTTGTAGCTTGTTGACAGATGGGTAGTGTCATACCATGTACGTTCAGTTTGTCTGTGGAGCAAATTTCAATTATTGGTTGCATTTCTTTTTTCAACCTTGTTTAATTGAATTAGGAACAGCTTTCAAGAGTTGGCATTAAGGACATATAATTGACATTTTTATTAGCTAATTGTTCCATGACATCAGTAGCACATCAATTATGGCCATAAAGTGCATGGATGTGCCGGGTTTTTAATATTGCTTGTGCTTCTTGAGACAGTACACCAACTCTAATATTTTTTAAAATGTTGGCATAAGTGAGGTCTGCAGATTGGCACATGTTTTCTGTTAATTCTCTGTATTGGAAATGTTGCCAAAGGTTGACATTTCCTATGCTGCCAACAGCTTTACGGCAGAGTTTGTGTCGTAAGGATTTAAAAATAGGTTCACCTGTCACTGATGTCAATTGAAGAAGATCTCTGAAAACAATAATGTGTTTTCCTCCAAAGAGTTCTTCGTAGTTTGTTTTAAGTACTTCTTGCAATCTGAGGTTAATCAAAGCTAACATTAGGTTGGAGACCATGCACATTTCAGCTATTAGTAGCATTTTCATTTGTTTTAACACTCTGTTTAGTTCCATTGCAGCTTCTGTAGAAAGTTTGTAATATTCTAATTTGTTTTGGTGTTCTACTGGAAGGAGTAGTAATCAGTGTAAAGTGACACCGCCTATGTTGTAGGCAGCTAAACCTGTGGGGGCATTTACAACAGCTGACAGTTTGTTGTTTGTCAATTGTTGAAGGAACTTGCTGATGATTTTGATTAAGAATGTTTTGTCTGAACCAGCTTCACCACTGACGTATGGTAGTATAGGTTTGTAATTTTGGCAGGTACATTCTTTAATTTCATGCTGTACACCATGTGCAATTTCTTTTGTTACTTCGTGAAAAATGGTACGCTGCTCTTTGTTCAGTTTTGATGGTAGTACAGTTAAGTCTTCTGTATCTTTTTCATAGTGGCACATGGTGTTCTCTACTTCTGTCATGGCTAATTCTGCCTCATTTGATATTAGTGGCTGTCCCAGTGGTTCTTGACTTCCTGTTACACAAAGTTGACTACTGTTGGCAGTGTCCTTATCTAGTTTGGCCTGGAGTTCTTCTTCGTGTTGCTGTTCATTGTGCAACATTGTTTTGTACTGCGTAAAGTTTATATCGGTGATAGTGCTTTTATTTGCTTTGAAAGCGTCTTCATAGGAGTCATAGTTTTCTAGTATCTCTTCTTCTTTTCTCCATGGTTTAAAAAGTTGGAGCAGGGACATATAATATAGTTCTTTATGTTGAGAAGTTTTTAATGACAATTTGATATCATTAATTAAGCTTCGTTTGGTAAGATTCACTAAGCTGTCTTCAAAATCTGTCACTCTACATCTACCCTTTTTTTCATCAGGTTTTATATTATTTGTGTATGTGAAGTTTTGGGATATGTGGTATAGATACATGGTTTCCAAAGTGTTACTCCTGTTCGGGTAGTGTGTGTCTAGTAAATTGTTTTTCAAAATGTCTTGGCTGTTGGGTTCATTTTTGGCTATTGTTTCTATGTCGTTGCATGATTTGAGGACTCTTTTTCTAAATTTACCAGGACCAAGAATTAGCCATACTATATTTTCAGATTTTCCATACAAAGCAGTACCGGTTAAACAATCTGCAGCTTCATAGGAGCCACATTCTCTATTAGAGGGCATTTTTATGCCTAAGCTGTACAATTTCTGAGATAGTGTTTTGTACGATGATGGGTCATTCCAGAGGTCTTTAAACTCTGTTTTTCTGCTTTTTTTAAGTAGGCTGTTTCATATCGTGCAACTGCAGTGGAATTGTCTGCAATGTACTGCACATCTATGTTTGCATTCCATAAGAGGGCAATGATTGCATTGTACTCATTGAAATATTTGGATTCTTCTGTTCTTTTTATGTAATATCTGTTCTTAGGTGATTTACCTTTAACACTATGTCTAACTGAAGACATGAAGTTGTTCACTTCACCTGTATCTGTAACTGGTCTAGGGAAACCAAAGCGGCATTTGGTGTAGTATTTCCCTTTGTTTTTGTATTTGTGACGATAATATTTGCCACATTTGTGTCTTTGAAATTGTACTATTTGTGCATGAAGATCACTATTTGTTATTTCCGATGGAATTTCACAAGTGACATATTTTTCGATAAACTGTAAACCAGTGGCATCACAGTCTTGACCAAATTCAGGAGCATCTTTAATCCATAAAAGCATGTGGAAATGTGATGCTCCTCTGGCTTGGTATTTGTTTCTCCTAAAGAAGTGTTGCACTTCTCTGAGGGGAGGAACAGTTTTATTACAAATAAAGTGTAGCATCGCAATGAATTGATGATGGAAATATCTTGAAACATTAACAGGGTCTAGAGAGCAAAGTTCTCCAGGTGTTAGTATATCTATGTTTGTTTTATTTTTGTTTGATATGCATAGGAAATCATGTAAATCTTCCCATTATATTCTGCACAACTTAATGTAACAAACCAAGTGAGTGGGCCAAGGTTTCTTATCATACAAGGTACATCTACGTGACATCGGAACCAGTACTCTTTCGTACCAACCATGTTTGCTAACAGATTTGTAATGCTTGATTGTAAAACCTCATCTTTTTCTTGCACTTTTTGTATTAATTGCGTAGCTGACACATTTTGAAAGTGGGTTCCTGATTTCAGTATGTGTGCAACTCCGTAACATAGAGTTGCTAGTTCACTTTCAAAGAGTAGGTGGAATATGTGTTCCACATTTTGTCTAAATCTGGGATCTTCAGAATACATTCGTAACAAGCGGTATTCTGATACTGTTATCTGAGTGGGACTATCATCGTACTTTCCTCATTAGCCACTAGGAAAGAGTAAAGGAAAACACGTGCTTCTGTACTTTTTTCCCATTGCTGATTGGTGATCCTTTGGTTTGTTGCATTTGGTACGTTTCGAGTGCATCATCTATGGTGTCATTAGAGTGTAATTGATAAATTCTATAATGGTCTAAAATATTGGATACTGTAGCAGGATCTAGAAGTTCAAATTGACCAGTTTCTGGTGACTCTTGAATTATTTCAGTTGTTTCCCTTAAGTTTTCTTCAATATTTATTTCTTTGTAGTATTCATTATTGTCTTTTACATATTGCAAGGCTTGTCTAACTTTATGTAAGTCTATGAGTTGTTGCCAATTTTTTTTGTCTTTTGTTGGTACACCATTTACTAAGACAATTAAAGATTGCTTAATTGGACGTTGCACTCCTAGAGCGTGCACATTTTCTTTCAGATCTAATGGTAAATAAACTACTTTGCCACGGATGTCTTTCACCAATTCAGAGGGAGGTAATGTTGCTGTTTTTGGTTGAAGGCGTATTATTGCTTGAAATGGGTGCACTGTTTGAATTATAATGCTCTCATATAAATTGAGTTGTTTCAGGGGTTTTGGTAGTAGGAATAATTCCATGTTATTTGTGATAGCACGTGAAGGAGTTTGGTTGTTGTCAAGTTTTGTAGTGCAGTAACTGCGAAGTATTAAGGGGTCAGTTATTTCGTATTTGTTTTCTGCTATAAGGTAGAGAGCTAATTCAAACCATTTGGAATCTTCATTGTCTTCTATTTTGTATGTTACGTCTACAGTTTTTGTTTTACTTTTATAAAAGGTTCTGAGGCAACACACACACACATGGTTTGGTACTTCAGCGGATGTACTTTTGAATTTTAGTATTTCCTTTTTGTATGTGTGTTTTAGAAGGTTGTCATGTGCAGAATTGTTGCTAGTCTGTTGTAAAGCTATTGCAATTCGTAAATGGCTTTCACTTCCAAAATATTTTCTCTGGATATGGTGGATTCCTTTGAGTAGGTCTTTGGGTTTACCATGTAGAAGAGTGTTATTTAAATTGGCGTGTGCTAAAGCAGGACTTTTAGCATAGTACAGTTTATAGACTAGATTTCTTATAGTTGAATTATGTGTTGATATCATTTTGATATGATGGAAGGTGCTTTTGCAAATAGGTCCTGAAATGCAGGCTATTGTGTCATGCCTGCGCCATTGGCGCATACCTTGGCAATCAATATGGACCTTATTTCCCATTTTCGAGACTTTGGTACTTTTCTATTTTTTCCAACAAACTTCACTTACCACAATGCACTTGGCTATAACCATCTATTCCTGACTATTCCTATTGGTCATCATCGGAACTACAATCCCCAGAAGCCCTAGGGATTTGCTCTGCTTCCACCAGCTCAGGAACAGAGAGGGAGGTGGCCGATTGTCTGCAGGTGTGCTTAGCCAGGTGCGACCAATTAGCCTGCCGCTGGGCTGGGCAGTATAAAAGCTGCTGCCTGCAGGAGCTCGTTCTCTTGCATTAATAGTCCTTCCGGCACCTTTTTGCTTTGAGCTATGTATCTTTGTATGCGGTTCCTCTGCATAGCAGCTGATCACGCTCCGCTGCTACCTTCCGTCCTTGCCTTCCAGGATCCAGCCTTGCGGCCGATCACGCTCCGCTGCTACCTTCCGTCCTTGCCTTCCATGATCCAGCCTTGCAGCCAATCACGCTCCGCTGCTACTTTCCGTACTTGCCTTCCAGGATCCAGCCTAGCAGCCAATCACGTTCCGCTGCTACCTTCCGTCCTTACCTTCCAGGATCCAGCCTTGCAGCCGATCACGCTCCGCTGCTACCTTCCGTCCTTGCCTTCCAGGCTCCAGCCAAGCAGCCGATCACGCTCCGCTGCTACCTTCCGTCCTTGCCTTCTAGGCTCCTGCCTTGCAGCCGATCATGCTCCGCTGCTACCTTCCGCCCTTGCCTTCCAGGCTCCTGCCTTTCAGCCGATCTCGCTCCGCTGCTACCTTCCGCCATTGCCTCCCAGGCTCCTGCCTTACAGCAGATCACGCTCCACTGCCTTCAAACTACAGTCTTCGTCCGCTGGGCTTCCAGTCTAGCAGCCGTCTACAGTCCTCCTGCAGCCTTCTACAGTCAGAGGCCCTACTCCTCTGGGCTCTCTCCTTGCTGCCCGGCCCTTCTGGGCTCCTTGTCATGCAGCCTGCTTCACTCCGCTGCCCTAAGCCCTTTCCCTCGGGGCTTCCTTCCTTACAGCCCTGCTCCTTTTGGGCTTGCCCATTGCTTCCCTGCTTTTCTGAGCTTTCTACCTTGAACCCTACCGTCCTCTGCTATCCACATCAGTTTACCTACATTATTTACTTTCAGTTATTGCAGTTCCCCTGTTTCCTGATTGCTGCTCCTTTGCTTTCTTCCTTGTTTTCAACCCTCAGTTCTTTCTCCCTATCCAATCCTGTTATACGGCTTTCCCTTAATTTCCTTCTGCTAGTTTGCTATTCGACTTCCTTTTCCCTGGATTTATCTGTTACTGTCTTCTCTTGTACTGTTTGTAGACCCCTTGTACAGAGCTTGTCTGTTGGTTTCCGTCAGGCAACCTCTGCCCCTTCCCTTGTCTAGTTTCTACGTTACAGACACCCATAGCTGTTGTTCCAAGCCATGAGCAAACAGCGTGGGCCTCTGTTATAGAAAACTGTGCAGAAGGCTAGAGTTTTCCTAAGGTTCGTGGAATACTCTTTTCCTATATCTGCATACACCCCAAGAGGGAATCCATTCTGTACCTTTTTCCTTACTACACTTGCCTACTCTTCGTTCTCCTTTCTTTCAGCTGTGTGTGTACTTATCTGTTCCACTTACTTTGGCACAACCACCCAAACCCTTCCTGGGTGTCCTGTGCCACTCTTAATAGAGTGCCATCCATGATATATTGAATGTCCTTGCAGTCCTGTGTATTTGTGCACTGGACGGGTATCCATATTTTGCAGCACTTTCATTTTGATTTTGTCTTTGCCTTTCACATACTGTTTGAGGAACTGGCATAAAGATTTGAAAGATTTTTGGGAATGTTACACATTGACATGCATGGCCATTTGTATACTGGACGTTCTGGTTCAGCCGAATGCCAAGGTAATTCTGAGTTTTCTGGGGATATTTTTCTAAGCAGTATTTCTTGTTCCATTATGGTATTATACATTTGTTCATAACCTTGTAAACTGCTATGAATGGCAATTGTGTTTTTTTGGTTTTATTTGTATGCTTCTTCATTAAAATATGGTTCTGTGCTCGTGGTGTGACTCCATTCACCTCCACAGATATTTAAGAAGTAATTTCTGTTGACATTCCGTTTATTGAGAAGTTTTTTTGTAATTTGATAGTTAGTTTTATTAGTGCTTTCATTCTGTTTAACACTAAAATTAATAACTTTCTTTTGAGAAGGATTGCACTGTCTATCAAAGCTTCTAAAAATTAATTTTCTACGGTAGATTTGAAGGGTTGTGGATGATTTGTATCCGGTGTTTATAAGATTCTGAAGTACTCTGTGGTGGAACATTTTTGCTAAAATACTTTTTTTGGTATGGTTACTTGCTAGTATATCAAGATTTATAGGAGCAGTTTTATCAGTAGTGGTAGCCCAATTCTTGTTAATCATTTTCTGTTTTATTTTACATTTTGATAAAGGAGGCAAAGTGTCTGTACTGGAAGCTTGTTTTGTTTAGCTAAATGACTCTATTAGCTGCTTTGTTTGAACTTTTTGTTCAAACTCTGGTAGCGATGGATGCTTATTTTGGAGACTTTTATTTTGATTTGCTCTACTTCTGTGTTGCTTTCTACGGACTTGCTTTTTGGTAGGCATTCTTTGGGGTCTGTCGAAAAAAAAAAGAAGGTATGGGTTGGGCCGTTCTGCAATGTATGTGTGTTCTGCGCATGAGTGTCTGAGTGTGATGGGAAAGATGTATGTGGTGGCGTGTGATTGTGCATTGGGCAGTTTCAATTAGTTGGGAAGGCTATTCTTCTGTTTGTGTGTTACTAAACTGCGGTTCAGATGAGAGTAGAAAGTGAGCTAGTGGTGAGTTGAAGCATTAATAGTAACCCGAATGGTATAAAATTAAACAGTTCTTCGTTTTGTAATACTAACATTCTAGGGGTTGAGTATGTTATTTGTGTTTCAAAAAAACAGGGATTTCTGTGCCATTCTGCCTGCTAATCCCTGTTTAATATATGGGGATTTGTGGGCAGAATGGTTCAGAAATCTGCATTTCTCTTTGTGTGCAAATTACATGAATGAACCACACAGTGCGTTTGAGGAATAGTAAGAATATTAAGGTAGTATTGTACCTACTCTTTTTTTGTTCAATGAGCAGGTTTCTTCGCATATGTTGTTTGTAGTTCAGATGCTGCTGATTCTCAGGAGAGTGGTCTTCACTGAAATTGTAAAAGAAAGAAGTTAGTAATGTTGTGTGTTTATAGCACTGATGTTAATGTAGAAGTTGATTTTTATGTTTCTGTAGTAGTATTCTTGTTCAATATCTGAACATGGTGTATGCATGCATTTCTTTTGACTATGTGCAGCCTTTATATTTTATTTACAATATGTTAGTTCAACATGCTTTACAAATGAGTACAATTTTAAGTGTATGAAATTCACTTGGTTTTTTAATGGTGTGTTGTAGATAGCAGACAGATTTGGAAGTGACAGTTGATTATAGTAGATGGGAAAAATTTCAATAAGTGCATTTTATAGATTATGCAGATTTAGTGGCATTACTCTGTTTATATGCATTCATAAGTGTTGTACATGTACATACATGCCAACATTTTGTAGCAGCTGGGAGGGAGATTCTCTCCGAGTAATTGGGAGAGCTGAATTTCCCCATTAGAATGCATTGGGATTAGAATTATTTTACGAGGGATGCAGTACAAAACAGCAACATTTTTGCTAATGAAATCGGGAGTCTCCCGTCTAAATCAGGAGGGTTGGCATGTATGCATGAACTGTGAATACAATATCGGGAACATTTATTTTTCCCATAGGATTGCATTGGGAATAGCAATAATTTAGGTGGGAGATAGTAAAAAATAGTGCGATTTTTCAATGAAAAATCGGGAGTCTCGCGCCTAAATCGGGAGGGTTGGCATGTATGTATAGGTTATGCGGGAGACAGTAAAAAATTGTGCGATTTTTCAATGAAAAATCTGGAGTCTCATGCCTAAATCGGGAGGGATGGCATATCTGTATAGGTTATGCAGGTTTAGTGGCATTTGTCTGTTTATATGGATTCATAAGAGTTGTAAATGTACTGTGAATAAAATATGTATACCTGTAGTTTGTAATCATACATGTGGATATGAATGCAGCTGAAAGTAGAAATCTTGGAGACTTGTAGAGTAGTTTTTATAGTAGGTGCTTTGCAATGATATGAGACTTGTACCCAGATGATGAACAGTACATTTGAAGTGCGGAACTCTGATGATGGAGTTAGATGTCGAGGTCTTGGATGTGATTGGTGGATGGTTGTGTGACTGCTTGGCTGTATCCAATGAGGGAATGGCACCGAGAGTGATGTGGAAAGGCTAGAAGGGCCGGTAAGAGCTACGAACCGCGCAGACACCGCGGCTGTTCACGGATAGGTGGTGCCACATCCAGGGTTTTCCAGCAAATGCAATATGGAAAGGGGACTGTAGGGATCAGCCAATCAGATGTTGATGTTGTGGGTTTGTGTAGAAAGAGACTGTGTGTAGTGAAGATGGCACAGGTGGAGAAAGTCAGGGTGTTGGTGCTCGGAGATATCTTTGTGCATGCTTTACAGCAGTATGCTCAATGTAGGCATGTGGCAAACAATTTCGATGTTAAAGGAGTGGAGGTGGTGTGGAGTGTTGTGTCTGATTGCAATGTAGAGTGAATTCTACACGTTTGTGAAGATATGGGTAGGATGAACAGTCCCCATCTGGTAGTTTTGCACTATGTTGCTTTCCATTTGGGCAGCGTCAGTGCCGCTACTTTGTTGGCAGATTTGGAAGAGTTGATGCAAGCAGTAATGAACATCCTTCCAAATGCGAAAGTA